>NC_022014.1:578118-599770 GCF_000317375.1 Microtus ochrogaster
GTTGTGAGCCACCATGTGGTTGCTGGGAATTGAACTCAGGACCTCTGGAAGAGCAGTCAGTGCTCTTAACCTCTGAGCCATCTCTCCAGCCCTAGAGTTTAATTTTTATATGTGTGTTTATGTGTGTGGTGGTGCGGGGGTATGGGACATAAAGCTGGAGAGGGCACCATGAGAGAATGGCCCCAACAGGCTCATATATTTGAATGCTTAGTCACCAGAGAGTAGAAATATTTGGGAAGGATTAGGAGGTGTGGCCTTGTTGGAGGTAGTATGTCTCAAGGGATAGGCTTTGAGGTTTCAAAAGCCCACACCAGGCCCAGTCTTTTTCACTTCCTCCTTTCTCTCTCTCTCTGCCTTTTTCTCTCTCCCTCTATGTCTCTCTCTCCCCTCCTCTGTCTCTCTCCCTCCCTCTCTCTCTCTCTCTCTCTCTCTCTCTCTCTCTCTCTCTCCCTCTATATCTTTCTCTCTTTCTCTCTCTCTCTCTCTACTGCTTGCTTTCCTCTCTTTCTCTCTGTCTCCCTCCATGTCTCTCTCTCCCCCTCCTCCATATCTCTGTCTGTCTCTGTCTCTCTCTCTCTGTTGCTTGCAGATCAGGTTGTAAAGCTCTCAATTACTGCTCCAGTGCCACACCTGCCTGCTTCCTTCCACAGTGGTCATGGACTAACCCTCTGAAACTGTAAGCCAGCCCCCAATTAAATGCTTTCTTTTACAGGAGTTGCCTTGCTTGCTCATGGTGGCTCCTCACAGTAGCAACGGAATAGTAACTAAGACAATGACATTGAGGGAATCTGGGTAAAGGACACACAAACTCCCATGAGCTGATTTTGCAGCTTGCTAAGAGTCTACAGTCATTTTTTTTTTTTTTGGTAGAATGACTTTTCAGAGGGTGGAAAGATTGCTCGGTGGTTAAGAGGGCTTACTGCTTATCCTGGTTACTTTTGTCACCTTGCACAAACAAGAGGCACCTGGAAGAGAGAACCTCAGCTGAGGATTTGTCCCCATCAGCATGGCCTGGGGCATTTCTATGGGACATTTTCTTGATTAACGATTGTGGGAGGGCTCCACCCACTGTGTGCAGATGGTCCTGGGTTATGTAAGAAAGGTCACTGAGTGATTTACAGAGAGCAAGCCAATCAGGGGATTCCTCCACGGTCTCTGCTTCAGTTTCTGCCTCTCGGTTCTCTAGGTGTCTGCTTCGAGTCCTGTGGTGGCTTCTTTGATGATAAACTGTAAGTTGTAAACCAAATAAACTTTTCCTCTACTACGTCATAGCATTTATCAGAAGGCAGACTAGAACGCAGTTCTTGCAGAGGACCCAGCGCCAGCATCTGTCACACCCCAGTAACTCCAGCTGCAGGGATCTGATATCTCTGTCCTCTGGGGGCACCTGCACTCACATGCACCCCCATATATATAATTAAAAATAAAAATCTTTTTTTTTTATTTTTTGAGACAGGGTTTCTCTGTAGCTTTGGAACCTGTCCTGGAACTAGCTCTTGTAGACCAGGCTGGCCTCGAACTCACAGAGATCCTCCTGCTTCTGCCTCCCGAGTGCTGGGATTAAAGGCGTGTGCCACCACCGCCCGGAGAAGAATAAAAATCTTTAAAAAACTTTTTTATTAAATATTTTTCATACAATATAGTTTGATCATGTTTCCACCCTGCAGTTCTCCCAGATCCTCCCCACCTCCCACACATAAAAGCATAAAAATGAAAATAAAAGTAAACAAACTGGTAAGACAAAAAAAAATGTCCAAACAGAACAAAATGAGACAAAACATCTACAAAAACGCCATTGAGTTCATTTCGAGTTTGTCAGCTACTCTTGGGCATGAGGTTTGCCCTGAGATGTAGCAGATATACCCAGTGAGGCTCCATTGGAGAAAACTGATGTTTTTCCTTTGCTAGAAGATATCAGTTGCATAAAGTCTCTTGATGAGGTGGGGAGCCTGTGTTCACTTCTTCCATCTGTCTTGACCCTCTGTCGGCCTTGTGCATGTTGCTACAGTCTCTGTGAGTCCATATGTGATTCCGCCCTGTTGTGTCTGGAAGACAATTTCTTGGTGGCAGCCATCATCTCTGGCTCTTACACTCTTTCTGCCTCCTCTTCTGGACAGATCCTGCCCTGAGGGGAGGAGTTTGATAAAGAGACATCCCACTTAGGACCAGTGCTCCAAAGTCTCTCACTCTCTGCTCATTGACCAATTGGAGGTCTGTGTGTTAGTTCCCATCCATTGCCAGGAGAAGCTTCTCTGGTAACAGCTGAGTGAGACACCGATCTACAGGCATAACACTATGTCATTAGGGGGCATTTTATTGCAGCAGTTACTTCAGACGAATATAAAATTTAAAAGCAGGGGGCTAGAGAGATGGCTCAGCAGTTGGGAGCACTGGCTGTTCTTCAGAGGAATTCAGTTCCCAACACATGTCTATAACTCCCATACCAGGGGACCCGGCACCCATGCACAGACATACATGCAGGCCAAACACCAATACACATAAAAAAATATTTTTTAAAGTAAAATTCCCAGCTGGCTGCTGGCATTTGCTTCCACAGGCAGGTCCACCATATGTTGCTCAAGGCACATGCCCAAGTGCAGACAAGTGTCACTTGTCTTACATGTTGGGATGTGATGTTCACCCTCTTACAATTCGTTCTTGTCCAGGAGCCCAAAGGACTTTGACAGTGCCCCACAGGTGGCCTCGAAGGATGGGGTAGATGAGCAGGGCTTTATGTCTTCATGTTTCGGGGCCCCATTACAGAGTAGCCTTGCTTCCAGCAGAGAGGGCCTGCCTTTCCTGAAGCCCTGTCCCATGCCGGGGAGGCATGCATGAGCCATCCAGTGCTAGGTCATGTGGCTGAGTTGTCCCAAGTTTCCTCTGTAGGGAGGTGGGATGTCTAGCTCAGCGTGTTAGTTTGCTGGGTTCTTGTAACAGAGGGTCACAAAATGGCGACATGATGCTCTCCCAGCTCTGGAGGCAGGAGGAGGAAAGGTGTGTGCAGGGTCTGAGGGAGGGTCCTCCTGCCTTTTCAGCCTCTGATACCTGCCTCACTGATCTGTTCCATCCTTACATAGTCCACTGTGAGTGTCTCCTGCCTCGTGGCTCCCTCTGTGTACCCTTCATAAGGATGCTGACATTGGCTTTAGCATCCCTGGGTAGTGCAGGGGGATCTCATCTCAGCATTATATATATAGTGTGTGTGTGTGTGTGTGTGTGTGTGTGTGTGCATGTGTGTTTGTCTGTGTGCATGCGTGCGTGCTCTGTGTGTATACCTGCAGGCCAGAAGAGGACACCAGATCCTACTATAGATGGTTGTGAGCCATCATGTGGTTGCTGGGAATTGAACCTAGGTCCTCCGGATGAGCAGCCAGGGCTCTTAACCACTGAGCCCTCTCTCCAGCCCCTCCTCTCAGCACTCCTAATCATGTATGAAAAGATCCTTTTCAAAAGAAGGCCACATCCACAGAGTCTAGGAATTTAACACAGACAGATATTTGGAGAGCACAATTCACCCCTCCCACCCTTAGGTTTAGCTAAGGCAGGATGTGAACTCAGGCTGGTCTGACAGTCTGCAGAGGAGGAGGCTCGGAGGAGCTTTGTACCGGTCACCCAGAACCTAACCAGCAGAGCCAGGGTGAGCCCCCTACTGGTTGCTTTCTTTTAAGATAAGGGTCTCTTGTAGCCCAGGCTAGCCTCTAAGTCTCTGTGTAGATGAGAATGACTTTGGCTCTCTGATCCTCCTGCCTCTACTCCTGAGTGCTGAGCTCATAGCTATGAACCACAACACCAAGTTTTATGGATGTAGGATTGAACCCAGGGCTTCATGCATACCAGACAGACACACTGCCAACTTGGCCACATTCCCCGTCCTCCATGAATCCTTTGACTGAAAGCACAGGGAAGGGGTGGATGAGGAAGGGGCTGCAGCCTGTTAGCTGCAAGGAAAGAGCTCGGTTTCTGGACCTTTGCTCCTGGCCAGCTCCTCCAGACCCACAGCCCTGCAGCTGGTGGGGAGCCAAGGTCCTTGGCTAGCAGAAGTGCGACCTTCTCATTGCTTCTGTCTTATTCCTAGTTCTGAGCTTGGATCCTTTTAATGGACCCTCCCAAGATCTTCTGTGTTCCCTGCTCCTTTGAAGTCCTACCACAGGCTTCAAAGGCAGCCCTTTTGATGGAGCTGTATGCTCCATTGCTGAGATCTGTGAGGAGTTACTATTGGGCAGGACTCGGTGTTCTGGGAGGGATGGCAGATGCTGGAGTAGTCTGCAGAAGGCCAGGGAGCATCCTTCATCTTGGGAAAGGTCTTCAGTGGGTCAGAGAGCATCCTTCAGCTTGAGAAGTGTCTGCAGTAGACAAGGGCGCATCTTTCAGTTTTAAAGAGAAAGGTCTTTAGTGGACCACGGGACATTCTTCAGCTTGGGGAGGGTCTACAGACAATCAGAGAGCACCCATCAGCTTGGGGAGGGTCTGCAGAGGACGAGGGGGCATCCTTCAACTTGGGAAGGGTCTGCAGTGGCTTTTAGAGGAAGTATGGGCTTCCAGAAGAATAGTCCTTGGAAGGCTCATCATGGCACTAGTAGTAACACCTTTTGACTGTATTTGATCACTTTGGGGGGAAAGTTCAGAGAGTGAAGGAATGGATTGAGAGTGGCTTGAGTGGGAAGCCCCCTCTGAGACACTGTGGAGGGACAGAGACCAACATGAGGTGACCCCTGTGGAGGGGCTGAGACCAAGGTAAGAGGGCCACAGTGGAGGGGCTGAGACCAAGGTGAGGGGGCCACAGTGGAGGGGCTGAGACCAAGGTGAGGGGGCCACAGTGGAGGGGCTGAGACCAACATTAGGAGACCACTGTAGAGTGGCTGAGACCAACATTAGCAGACTACAGTAGAGGAGCAGAGACCAGGTGAGAAGTCCAGGAAGACTGCCGGGCATAGGCTGTCATGTCGAAAGCATTTAAAGTCTGATTTGTGGAGGTCCCAAAGTGAAAGCAGAATGCCTCCTGTGCCTCGCTGGGAGATAAGGCATCCAGCCCTGTGATAACCATGCCCAGGGAGCCAGTCAGGCGCTGGGCAGGGATCAGATGGACCAGTAGTGGTAAATATAGAACATAAAAGCCACAGTGAGGCCCCAGCCCCCTTCCAGCGTGTGGCAGTCATATGACAGACCTGGGACTGCCACCCACTCCTTCCAGCCCACACTGGTCTACTCCACCTTTCGTTTCTGGTGTGTTAAATATGGCCAAGGTACCCAGGGGCATCGACAGAGGAGTGAACGGAAAGGCGGATCTCACTGTAAGAATTGTTCACACTGCCAATTGCTGGCCGGAAGCAGCGGTGGAGTCTCTGACCTCGTCGTTCTGATCAGCTGCAATCCGAACCCATTTTGTGGTTTTCCAGAACTTGACCAGCTACTGTGGACATGCATCTGGGCCCTAGGTGACCACTAGAAGTCCTGTGGAGGGGGTGGGGAGCTTACTCGTAAAGGGCCTTGATCAAGATCACACAGCTAGGAAGCGGGAATGAGGGCTGCCTGGCATGGGCAGCGATCACTCTGCCATCCCTGTGGTGGTCTGAAAGAAAATGCACTGGTTGCAGAAAGTGTGTCACTGTGGGGGACAGACTAAGTTCTCCTGTGCTCCAGCGATGCTCAGAGTGGCATGTAGTTGCTTCCTGTTGCCTGCAGATCAAGACGTAAGCAACTCTTATAAAGGAAAACATTTAATTGGGTAGCTTACATTTTCAGAGGTTTAATCCATTGTCATCACAGCAGGTCATGGTGGCATGCAGACAGACATGGTGCTGGAGAAGGAGCCGAGAGTGGAGAAGGCGCCACATCTTGATCCAGCAGGCAACAGGAAGCGGTCTGAACTAGGCAGAGCCTGAGCATAGGAGATCACAAAGTCCACCCTCACAGTGACACACTTCCTCCAACAAGGCCACACCCACTTCAACGAGGTCATACCTCCTAATAGTGTCACTCCTTATGAGATTTTGGGGGCCAGTTACATTCAAACTACCACAGCCAGTGATGTGTTTTATGCCTACAGAAGTTGAGGAGGAGGGTGGCAAAATGGCCCATCAGGTAGAGGTGCTGCCACCCGGACTTGATGCTGTGCAGGTGACCACAGTTGCTATGAGTTCGTATGTGCAGGAGCTGGTCACTATAGAGAGCTGCAGTTCACAGCAACCCTTGCGACTCCCACCGTGAGGTGACACACCCAGGGCAGAGGCCTCCTCACCAGGACTTGCATTATGCTATTTGGACTTTCAGCTTCTAAAATGAGATCAAATAAATCTTTCAAAAGTAACCAGCCAGGAGTGTTTTGTTATAGTCAAAAAAGCAGATGAGTGCAGGTCCTGACACGGCTATCAGGCTAAGCTTACATTTTGAGGGTGTGTCTTTTTGCAGCTAACTAGTTACAGTGTAGCGGCCACATTCAGATGACAAAACACAAATGAGAATTCGGGGTTTCTCCATAGCTTTTGGTTCCTGTCCTGGAACTAGCTCTTCTAGACCAGGCTGGCCTCGAACTCACAGAGATCTGCTTGCCTCTGCCTCCCAAGTGCTCCGGGATTATGTTCTTAAAGGAACAGAGCACCTGTTTTTCACAGCCCTGCTTTCACCCACCCTACCGGCTGGAATGTGATGGAATGAGAAGCTGGAGCATCTCAGACCGTGAGTCCGCTGCTGCACACTGACAATGGACTTCAGAGCAGAATATGAAGACCCTGATTCCCACTAGGCCACAAGTCATAGCAAACTCCAGGGCTGATGGTGTACTCAGTGGTAGAGCACTTCCCGTGCAAGCACGTGACCTTGGGTTTCATTCCTAACACCACAAAATCAAACAATGAGAGAAAAATTCAAGCTTAATGCGGGAACCACAGATTCTGCTCTGTGACTGTTGTTGCTGTAGCACGCTGCCTTTGTCCTGACCGCTGCATCACATGGCTATGTCGGGCCGCCGAGACTGTACTTTACTCTAATGGGGTGACAGACATCCCCAGGCCTGGGTACAAAGACAACCATGTGAATGAAGAAAGCCGATCGGGTGTATTGTTCTCACCAAAAAATATATTCCTTGGAGGTGGGAGGAGGAGGAGGAAGGAGAGGAGGAAGGGTAAACTTTGGTCAGGATGTAAAATAAATGAATAAATTTAATCAGTAATAATAAGAAAGAAATCAGGTTGTTGGTTGAGTTTTCTGTCCTGCCCAGTTCCCACAGTCATTAAGTCCCAAAGAAATCACACAGAGGTTTGCATTAATTATAAACTGATTGGCCTAGTATCTCAGGTTTCTTATTAGCTCTTATAACTTATACTAGCCCACAATTCTTGTCTGTGTTAGCCACATGGCTTGGCACCTTTTTTGGCGAGGCCTCCCCTGCATCTGGGTCACGACTGCAGACTGCAGAATCCTCTTCCCAGAATTCTCCTGTTCTCACTGTCCCACCTCTACTTCTTGCCTGGCTATTGGCCAATCAGCATTCTATTAAAAAATAATACAAGTGACAGGATGAAAGACTGTTGTCTCACAGCATCAGATGGTTACATAATTTCCCCAGCCTCATGGGACACGGCTGTCAGGAATTTTTCTGTTCTTGGCTGGACCACAGAAGCAGCAGCTGATTGTTGGGGACTGGGTCAGTTCTGTGACTGCCACACATGGGGCGACCCAGGCCTTGCTTCAGCCCGCAGTATAGAGCTGCAGACTGTGGTTGCTGATGCTGTTGCTTTGGGCAAGGCAGAACATTGCATCGTGGTGGTGGCACGTGGCAGAGCAAAACCGCTGAGCACATACTGGAAAGTGACCAAGAGGAAAAGAAACTCTGAAGACAGGAAGCTTCTTACTAGGTGTCACCCCTTAAAGATCCCCAGCACCTCCAAACAACACCGTGCTGTGCTGTAACACTTAGGCTCCAAACTACCTAAGCGAACAATAGGGAATGGCAGCGACTGTGGTGAATTCGAGTGTGGGGACCCCAGTCAAGCCGCCGCTCAGCTTCTCTAGTCCTTGTCACATAGACAAGGTCACCTTCCCTGGCCTGGTGTCCTAGGTTTTCGATTCTCAAATCCTGGACTTGTGCATGGAGGTCAAAGGACTGCTCTTGGGAGTCAGTTCTAAACTGCCACCTTAGGGGATCTGGGATTTAAAAGCATCAGGCCTGTCGGCAAGTTTCCCTACCTGCTGAACCATCTCGCTGGCCCCAAATCTGATTTTATGTTTAGCAAGCTTTTGTACACAGGAAACACAGAGGCTCCTAGTTGAGCTCAGAGGCCAGGCCTACTTGATAGCCTGCAGCACCTGAGATGGCGCAGTGTGTCATGATGGGAGAAGGGGAGCCAGTCTGGCTGGCAGAGCCACCTCCCTGAGCTGAGTGTCACTGATGTCAGCAATGGTCTACTTCCTGTATTCCAGGAAGGCTGTGGGCAGCATTACATGAGCACCCAGACAGGCCACATGCCCAGGTACATGCCAAAAGGTATAGCCTTGGTTCTAGTGACCTGAAGCCAAGGTAATTTGAATGAGACCATCATGGGAACTATGTTTTCAAAATAGTAATAGAATGGGTTAGAGGGGTGTCTTAGGGTTTCTATTGCTGTGAAGAGACACCATGACCATGGCAACTCTGATAAAGGAAAGTATTTAATTGGGGTGGCTTACAGTTTCAGAGGTTCAGTCAATTACCATCATGGTGGGGCATAGTGGCATGCAGGCAGACATGGTGCTGGAGAAGGAGCTGACAGTCCTACATCTTGATCCAAAGACAACAGGAAGTGAACTGAGATACTGGGCATCACTTGAACAAAGGAAACCTCAAATTCCACTCCCAAAGCGACACACTTCCTCCAACAAAGCCACACCTCCTAATAGTGCCACTCCCTGTGAGATCATAGGTGCCAATTCCATTCAAACTACCACAAGGGAAGAGGTAGGGCTGGTGTTCCAGTGGTGGGGTGTCATGGACTGACTGTGGTACTGACCAACATAGGTGAGCACACAGCTACAGTGAACCTTAGGCCCGGATACAGACAACAGCTACATGGAGTGGACTGGCTCCTGCTGGGTTGTACTTGGTTGAGCTTTGGAGATGTACCCAGGGGCCCTGCCATCCAGAAATGAGTTCACAAGCAGGGTCCCCAGCCAACCCACACCTCCCTACTTAAAAAGAACTCTTTCAGACCCAGGAAGCTGCCCAGCTGCCTTGTTCAAAGCCAAGTGTTAGAGCCACAACTGGGTGAGTTCCATTCAACTGTTGATGTGTCATTTATTTGGGGTTGCCTGTGATGGCGGAGACTAGCATGGTGGTTTTCACTCACCAAGTCACATACAGCCTTGCCCAAGAAGTCTTTCTATCCATCTAAGAATGAGATGCTGAAGGGTGGGGACCTGACTGGCCAGGATCCTACTCCAAGGTAGCAAGCAAGTGGTTATTAGGAATAAGGTGATGTGTGCAGGGTCCATTCTGGACCAGGGCTGGTCTGACTGATGGGAGAGCTTGGCAGACTGTTCTGAGGATCTGTGGGGTGATACTCAGATGTGTGGTCCAATGCATGATCTTCCCCCGCACCGCCACCTGGGTATGTGGTCCAGTGCACAATCCCCTTGTTCCCCTGTTTTGATCACGACAATCTCATCTTCTGGTACCCACTCAAGTTGCTTTGTGAACTTCAAAGACTTCCCAGGGATCAGGAGTTCCCTTCACTGCAGAATGTTCTGGTGCCCAGCATAATCTCTGCTTCCACGTGCCTGTGCCTGCCCACAGGGTCCCTTATGAATCACAAATACCAGAGTGGATTGAAAGGCCAAGCACACCAGACATGGGGGACATATAAGCAGGCATCTGAGACGTCTGTGTCTGGCCTGTCCTCAGGCCACCCGTTCAGTGCTGGGATGACCCTCTACAAGTTCCGTGCAAATTCGTGGGGCACACCCAACACACTATTTTTCTTCCCTGCTGCCACTGGGTCCACTTTGATCCCCTCACATGTCAGCACCCCCAAACCTTCCATCAGCAAGAGATGAGGGCTGGTTGATGACCCTCCTGCACCCTTCCACTATGCTGTCCTGAAATTCAGTTAGGCACAGGACTTTGAGAAGGTCCTATGCACCAAGCTTGGCTTTGAAAACCGGATCCTCCTGCATCCACCTCCCAAATGCTGGGATCAGGCATGAACTAAGAGTATTCTAGGTTGCTGTCCTTATTTCAATAAGCAAAAGACCTTCAAGACTTGCCCATGATGTAGCCAAAGTCAACATTCTTCTTTTTAAAATTTTTTTATTTAGTCTTTGTGTCATTCACATCATGCCTACCAATCCTACCCATCTCCTGTCGCCTCGCATCTGCCCTCTGTCCCTGAGACCCCCCAATAAATCAAAATAAAATTTAAGATAAAAAAGGGGGAGAAAGGAGGAAGAAAGGGGAAATCTCGTTATAGAAGTTACAGTGTGACACAGTGAGTCACACAGTAACCCCTTTATCCAGAACATCTTTACATGCGAAGAATCACGGGTTTGGTTTGAGACCCTGGTCTCTGCTGCACTATCTACAGTGGGTCCTCTCCGGGACTCTTCCTGAATATCCCATTGCTGCCCTGTGTCATGGAGATCCCATAGCCCTGGGTCCCCAGGACCAACCCTCTCCCCACCTGTGTCCCAGCAAATCACAGATGTGGTGGATGCTGCGGTGGGCCAACACTTAACCCTGGTTCCAGGCCTGGGGAGTTGCAGATCCATTCTTTTTCTTTATGACAGAACAACAGTCCCTGATGCGGAGCATGAGGTGAGCATCCACGGTGCCTGTGAGGCCTGCAGTGAGTGTGCCGTGTGCATCTGTGTGTAGCACGGCGTGTGTCCTCTTCATGTGGCGAGCATCCGCTGTGAGTCCTAGCAGGCTGTTCTTTTCTCTCTCATCACTGATGGAGATTTCAACTCTGCTGTGAACCAGGTCTCCCCACACCTGTTCTGGTCCCCCCCCCCCATTTCTTTTGGTCACGTACCTGTGAGTGGACTTGCTGTAACTTATGATTAACCTCTGTCTTATGGTCCGAAGCTTGTGCTGTCTGTCCGAGAAGCTGCACCATTTTAGAGTCCCTTCGTCAGGAATGCACATTCCCCTGCATCCTCCAGCTCAGTCTTTCTCGGTTTTGCAACTACAGACATCCTACAGGAGGGAGGGGCATCTAGCTCTGGCTCCGCCCTTCCTTCCCTGACTGGTGATGCTGGGACAGCTTCCTATGTACGCATCAGCTTTAACGGGGCTTCTTGGGGAAGGTGTCTGTTCAACTCGGGTGCTTGTTTTTTTGGTTGCTATTGAGTTGCTGCTGCATATTCTGGATTGAGATCCATAGCTGATGTGCTGTGCTGTCCGCAGACCCTTCTTCCTGTCACAGTGTCCTTTGACATGCAAAACATGTGTTTCCATGCAGCCAATCTACTCGTGTTTGTGTTGCGGTGGGGTTGCACCAATTCTTTCTTTACAAGTCCTCTTTGTTACCCTGCTCAGGTCCATTTTCTTGGCACCCCAGCGGTGTTTTGGAGACTTGTTAGTACAGAGTCGGGGGAGACCTTGGTAGTCCAGCAGGGACCTTGCTTTGAAAATGCTCCATTTCTAGTCCTTTAGGGAGAACGATGCTCCAGCTAGCGTAGCTCAGGGAAGACAGCAATGCTGCTGCTAAAATGATTAGGGCAGAAAGAGGAGCAAGTAGCAGGGCACAGAGGCTAATTGCTTGCGGGGTCTCACCTGCCACAGTCCCAGCAGCTCAACCTGCACTTGACTCCAGACCGCAGACCCCAGAGGCTGCGGATGAAAGAGCAGATAAATTCCAGGTCTTGATTTCAGGCCACAGCGTAGACAGCTGCATGGAACAGGCCCCTTGTCTCACAAGAGAATGGGCAGTCCAGCCATCTGGCTGGGGCTCCATCAGCCATTCTTCACCTTCACGTGTACTTAAACTCGATTCTCTGGCTTTGAAGATGATTCCTGCATGGCCAGGGCACTAATTTCCTGGAGGGTGACTGTCAGGGTAAAACCCTCCTTCTCCAGGTGGCTCGGCCCTGTCTGGGAATACCACCACTCAGGGACGCGGTTTCAGTTGCAGCAAGATGAGACTCTTTGGGCTTTGCACTTAATGAAGACAAAGTGGCATGGGGCGGGCAGTTGGGCCACAGGTGGCTCCGCACAGTTCGGTGCTGCTATCTTTGGAGCTTCACCGGGCATTTCATTTCCACGGATGCTGCTGCTATGCCTGTCCCGTCTTACTCTCTCCATAGAATATGTCAAATCCTCAACCTTAAGACTGCGCCTTCCAGCCAGGCGGTGGTGGTGCACGCCTTTAATCCCAGCACTTGGGAAGCAGAGGCAAACAGATCTTAGTGCGTTTGAGGGCAGCCTTGTCTGCAAAGCAAGTTCCAGAACAGCCAGGGCTACACAGAGAATCTCGAAAAACAAAAACAAAAAAATAAAATAAAAATAAAATAAAAAAAAGAAAGAAAGAAAAAGAAAAAAAGAGACGGCACCTTTTTTTTTTTCATTTGTTGTAGTGTAATAAAATACCACAGTTGGGTCAGGTGTGACTGACCAAGTCTTTAATCCAACAATCAAGAGGCAGAGGCAGGTAGATATGCGAGTTCAAGGCCAATCTCATCTGCATAAAATGTTTCAGCCTAGTTAGGACTACACAGTGAGACCCTGTCTGAAAACAAACAAATTAACAAAACAGTTGGCAATTAATGAGGAAAATAGGCTTAATAGGTTTATTTATCTAGTGTTTTTAGAGACTGAACGCCTAAACCACGTGGCACAGGCCCTGGTGAGGCTTCCCCCAGCTATATCAGGTCATGGCAGATGGCAAGAGCTTGGTTATGCAGTAAGGCTGGATGCCAGTGGGCAACCGGGGTTCCATACACTATGTTATTCCCTTCCAAAGGTATGTCCTCAACGACCCCAAAACCTCCCTCTCTGTTGGCTCCATCCTTTAATGGTACTGTTGCCTCTTAATACTGCGACCATGGCACCATGACTGTGGCACTTGGGGTTCACACAGACTCCATCTAAACCCCAGGGCAGCTCTAGATCACATTCCTGCGTATTTATTGCACAACTGCTGTGTGCCCAGCAACAGTGAACACTCGGAGGCCACGCCCTGTATGCAAAAAGGCACAGGCTTTGGAGACAGCCCCCCCCCCCGTCAGATCCCTGCTGCCCCTGCCTCTTCTCTGGGTCCTGTGGGTGAGACTCAAGCCACATCTGTACAAACAGAAGAGGGTGACAGTGTCTCTGTGCAGGGTGACTGCGAGCACTCACTGCACTGTGGCAGGTGGAGCCTGGTCCTTTGTAACTGCAATCAGCGTGTGCTCTGAGGACACATGCTGTCCCTGCTGTCCCCAGGCCTGCTGCTGAACAAGCACACCTGCAGCAGGCCAGCTCTCGGCACTCAGAACCCAGTCAGACAGGGCTCAGGTACATTTCTCCTGAGGAAGTGGCATTTGAGTCCTGAAGGAATACAGGTCAAGTGGGAGGAAGGGATATTTGAAACAAAAGGATCTCTGAGGTGTGGGTGATGGCTAGGAGTGAGCTAGCGATGGGTCCTGCAAGTGGGAAGCAGGGGTGGGGATGGAAGTGGGGATGGGGAGGTTGGGGGTGCGCAGGCTGGGGTCCTCACACAGGGAGTGAGATGTGGAGTTGTCATGGTTCTGTTTTTTGAGGCTAGGTCTCACTCTTAGCCCAGGATAGCGATTTTCCTGCCTTGGCCATCCAAGCCCCAGATGAAACCCTGCTGATGCTGGCTTTGGACAGATCACCCAGGCTGCCCTGCAGAGAACAGATGGGAAGGGAGGACTTGCTTTCTCTTACTGTGAATGATCATGATGCAGACCATACAGATTCATGATTTTAACAGTTCTGGAAGTGAGAAAACCCAAATCCAGGTGTCCCAAGCTGCCCTGACCTTTTCCACTTTCCCCACTCTGTGAGGTCACGGCTCCACCTGTGTCACTCCAACCCCAGCAGCAGTAGTCACACTGTCTCTGGCTCTAAACCTTCTCCCTGTTATGAAGTCCCCAGCGAAGACACAGGGCCCTCCATGCCCTTTGCAGTGCCCGGGAAGTATGTGCTGAACAAATTCTAGGACAGAGGAGAGGAAAGAATATGCAAAGCCGGAGGAGCCAACTGTATAGTTAAAGAAAGTGGAGCACGGTGGAGGCAGAGGCAGGTAGATCTCTGTGAGTTCAAGGCCAGCCTGGACTACAGGTTGAGCCCCTGGACAGGCTCCAAAACTACACAGAAAAATCCAGTATCCAAAAGCAAACAAACAAACAAACAAACAAATAGAACAGTTAATGCACTTGTCGGGGGCCTGAGTTCAGTTCCCAGCCCCCACATCAGGTAGCTCACAACCACCTGCAACTCCAGCTGTAGGGGCTCCAGTGCCTTCTGGCCTCCAGAGACACTTGCACCCATTTGTTCATACCCGTACATAGATGCACATGCATATACATACTAAAACAATAAAAAAAAATTCCCAGAAGGGTGCCTCCCCGATTCCCCTTTCTTTTTGAGACAGAGGCTCACCATATAGTTCAGGCCTTGAACTTATATGTTTGCCTCCTGAGTCCTAGATTACCACCAATAGAAGTCTGTTTCTTTCACTCTGAAAATCAGGGTAAAGAACCCATTCTTGGGCACTGAGGTGGCTTAGTAGATAAAGTGCTGCCCCAGGGGCCTAGACCTGATCCCCAGAACATATTTAAAGCTAGAGGAGAGACTGAACTCCACAAAATTATCCCCAAAATATGCCAGGAACATGTGTGCCCACTGCATATATCATGAGCACACAGTAATGATAAGTTGAAACATTTTTTAGTCAGGGTGGTGGTGACACATGCCTTTAATCCCCGCACTCAGGTGGTAGGGGCAAGTGTGTCTCTGAGTTCGAGGCCAGACTGGTGTACAGAGTGAGTTCCGGAACATCCGAGGTTACACAGAGAAACCTTGTCTGGAAAATAAATAAATAAATAAATAAATAAATAAATGGAAACTTTTGTTTTGTTTTTCAAGACAGGGTTTCTCTGTGTAACAGTCTTGGCTCTCCTGAAACTCGCTCTGTAGATCAGGCTGGCCTCAAACTCAGTGAGATCCACCTGCCTCTGCCTCCCAAGTGCTGGGATTAAAGGGGTGCACCGCCACCACCCGGCAAAACTTTTTAGTATGAAAAAGAAACCATCCCTTTGTAGAGAAGAGAGTATGTGAGCAGCTCTGTGAGGTGAGCATGCTCACTCTGTCTTTGTCCCTCAGAGCTCATGACTTAGCAACAGATTCTAACAAAATAGGGTTGACAAGCACAGCACCTCACAGCAGGGAGACTTGCCCAGGGCTCCTGCTGCATGGTTCCTCCTTTTTCTAGTCACCCATCCAGCACACGGCACCTGCTCAGCAGCACTGTGGGCCCAGGGAGGAGCCAGACACCACAGCAATCCCCCTGCCCCAGGATCAATGTGCAAAGTGAGAGTGGCTTAGTATGTGTTCTTTGGAAAAACATCCCCTCCGGTCCTCACCCATTGCTAGATTCCAACCCGGCATTTCTCTGGGTTTTGGTTTTACAGTTGAGAGAGGTGCCGGAGGTGCTCGTGCTGAGAGACCCACGAGAGCCCGCTCCAAACAAACACCTGCAGAGAGAGGGATCTTCGAAGCACACTGGTGAGAATTTCTCCAGGGCTGCTGCCTAGCCAGGGAACTACTGCCTTGTAAGAGAGGCGGCCTCATTCTTTTGCACTTTGTCCCTCTAAACTGTCACTTTGCACCTGCTAAAGTATGCTCCCCTAACCCAAAGGCTGAGCAGCTCCTGCATCTAGGAGAGTTAAGCCTGGAGTGCCTGGAAACAGAAGTTGTGCCCCCCAAATTCTCCTAGATGGCAGTTCTTCCACGGTGTGTTCATCCACGTTGATGCCCAGGCTCAGCACATCAACCTAATTTTCAGAGTCCTCGCCCAGAAGCCAGATGAGCAAGTCCTGGGGAAGGCGCTGAGAGCCATCATCCTGTTGGCTGTCTCAGGGTGGTGGTTACATTTAGGAAGCTAAGAAGGAGGGCAGGGGCCAGCAAGATAGCTCAGTTGGTAAACATGAGGACCTGCATTCGATCCCAGACCCATGGGAAAAATAAAAAACAGTCATGCAAGGTGGCCCACACTTGTGATCCAAATGGGCGGCAGAAAGAGGTAGAGTCCTGGACTCTCTGACCAGCCAGTGCAGCCCATTCGGCTGAGGTCCAGACCAGTGAGAGACCCCGTCCCAAAGAAGGTAGATGGTGTTTCTGAGGAGGACACCCATGTTGTCTCCTGACCTCCACATACAGGTGCAGAAATGAATGTGTACTGCACACATGAACACACACATGTGCACACACATGGACATACACATACAAGCACACACACATGCACAACACATTTTTAAGAATTAGTATAAAGTGCTAAGTCGTCAGGTCATCAATATTTGATCCGGATTCTGCAGGAATGATCTAGGCTCTGGGGATTCCAAACAAAGCAGCTTTGTGTGGAGCTTCTGCTGCAGCTACATAGACCAGCACCAGAGGCCTGGGGAGAAGGAAGTGTGCCACTTCCTCTGGTCTTGGCCCATAGTGCCCAGTCTCTCTCAAACATGTTGCTCATGTATACTTACTTACATTTAAGACTCTACCTTGTATATGATGCACATTGTAGAAGATATATAAGGGAGGAAGTCCCACCCAGTCCCACAGCCATTCACTCCCAAACAAACACACAGAGGCTTATAGTAATTATAAACTGTTTGTCCTATTAGCTCAGGATTATTATTAACTAGCTCCTACAAGTTAAATTAACCCATAATTCTTATCTATGTTTAGCCACGTGGCTTGGTACCTTTTCTCAGTGAGGCATTCTTATCTTGCTTCCTCTGCATCTGGCTGGTGACTGCATCTCTGCCTTCCCTCTTCCCAGAATTCTCCTAGTCTTGTTGTCCTGTCTATACTTCTTGCCTGGCTACTGGCCAGTCAGCATTTTATTAAACATATATGAGTGACAAATCTTTACAGTGTACAAAAGCATTGTCCCACAGCAAGGAAGAGTTTTTTTTTTTTTGAAGTTTGTTTGTTTATTTTTTTGAGACACGGTTTCTCTGTATAGCCCTGGCTGTCCTGGAACTCTCTCTGTAGATCAGGCTGGCCTCAAACTTACAGAGATCCACTTGCCTCTGCTTCCCAAGTCCTGGGATTAAAGGAATGTGCTACCACTGCCTAGTAACATATGATATTTTTTGAGGGCAAAGTCTCATTAGGCAACCTAGGTGACCTTGAACTTAAGGTCCGTCTGTCTTCGCTTCCTGGGTGCTGGATTCTGGGCCTGTGCCACCATGCCCATTCACACTGTATGAAGTTGGAGTCATGTACATTTAAAGGAGTGAGGTTCAAAGCAGCCATTGGCCAGTACTATAAACTTGGCATTGAGGTAACTTTGCATGTGATCCTGTGGCAACTCAAGTGAGTTCTAGGGAGTTTCTCCTGGTGAAGTGCTGGAGGTTGCCACTGAGCAGCCCATGTGGTGATTTTTCCCTCCGCCTCCCCAATCAGCCCTCTCCCCCAGGCTGATTTGGTGTGATGGACTGACATAAGTCAGAGAGACAGAGAGTTCTCACTTGGGCCCTGACAACTCCTTGACTCAGTTGGCCCATATCATTTCCATTTTCTGTTTAAGCAGCCGCTGGATCAGTCCTGCAGATGTGATGAACCAGGAATGGGCACATGTTGGAAAGGCGACATTTGATAACTAGAAGAGTGGTTCTTAGATGGTATGCAATATTTGTGTGCATGTATCCACACACTCACCTATCCAGCCAGCCAGCCATCCATGCATCCACCCATCCATCTATCCATCCATACATCCCATCTATCCATGATGGTATGAAATATTTGTGTGTATGTATCCACCAACTCACACACCCATCCACCCATCCATCCCACCCACCCAGCCACCCATCTACCCATTCCATTCATCCCATATATCCATACATCCATCATATCTATCCATCCATCCATCCATCCATCCATCCATCCATCCATCCATCACATCTAGACCTTCTTGGTGCTAGATTACATCACTGGACAAAGAGTACGTCAGAAAGTGGTGGAGGAACTAAAGCTAAGCTCTGTGGTGAAGCCTTAATCTCCAGCATACAAATATACAAATGCCATAAAAGCTAATGAAGAAAAACTAGCAGAGGTTACCAGGACTGTGTATAGATTGCTATTTTAAATGGAATACCCAGAAGGCTAGGCATGGTGGCACACTTCTTTAATCCCAGCACTTTGGAGACCGAGGCAGGTGGATCTCTGTAAGTTCGATGCAGCCTGGTCTCAGAATGAGATCTAGAACAGCCAGAGCTAAATAATAATAGACCCTGTCTCAAGTAAAATAAAATAAATAAATGGAATACCCAGGATGGACCTTGTGATAAGGTAACATTGGAGTAAAGCTTTGAAAAGGGGAGACATTCAGCAGGCAGCTCCATAGAGAAGGGCAATCCTAGTATTTATTGGGGGTGGGCAGCTGGAGCAAAGGTCTTCTTGAGGCAGGGATGTGCCAGGCTCATGGGGCTAATGTCAAGGAAGGCAATGACTGGAGGTCAATGACAGGGAAGAGTTACAGGATTTTACCATATGTTCTGGGTGTTAATTCTGTTATTATTATTTTTAATTATTATATATCCATCTGGTTAAGCTCTTCTTCTGACCCCGACTTGTTGTCTCCCCCTCTGTGGGTGATGTCTTAGGGAGTGCTGGGAGGGGGTTTAAATGCTGCCGTCAGTCCTTCCCCCTCAGGCTTGTGCTCGCTCCCCCCCCACCCTGAGGCCTTATGAACAGTTTTCACAGCATCTCTTCCTGTTGAGTAGGCTTCTTCTGCACAGGTTTTCTTTTTTTTTTTTTTTTTGTATTTCGCTAAAATGACAGGTTTTAATAAAGGGCTGGGTTTGATGCTTTTATAAAGCCTACTGTCCCTGTTGATAAATATCTTTCCCTTTATTTTTTTTAATTTATTTATTTATTGAGGATTTCTGCCTCCTCCCCGCCACCGCCTCCCATTTCCCTCCCCCTCCCCCGATCAAGTCCCTCTCCCTCATCAGCTTGAAGAGCCATCAGGGTTCCCTGACCTGTGGGAAGTCCAAGGACCGCCCACCTCCATCCAGGTTTAGTAAGGTGAGCATCCAAACTGCCCAGGCCCCCGCAAAGCCAGCACGTGCAGTAGGATCAAAAACCCATTGCCATTGTTCTTGAGTTCTCAGTAGTCCTCATTGTCCGCTATGTTCAGCAAGTCCAGTTTTATCCCATGCTTTTTCAGACTCAGGCCAGCTGGCCTTGGTGAATTCCCGAAAGAACATCCCCATTGTCTCAGAGTGTGGGTGTACCCCTCGCTGTCCTGAGTTCCTTGCTCGTACTCCCCCTCCTTCTGCTCCTGATTTGGACCTTGAGATTTCTGCACAGGTTTTCTTTAATCAGCCCTGATGTGGCTTGTGAGTGAGGTGGGGACTTGATTTCATTTGGTGTGCATCTCATGGAGATTATAGCCACATGATCCTGAAGGATCTCCTTCTCAGAGGCTTAGTGGGGCTGGGCTGGGTTGGTTCTTGGATGTGAGAGTCATTTATAAAAAACCCATGCTTTCCCCCACTGACCTTCAAAAACACACCTGTCTCAGATTCTGACTCTGGGCACTCTTTTCTGTTTCTCTGGTCCATCTGCCCAAGTGTCATGCTGAGACATTCCCTGCTTCATTGTCTGATAGGAGGATATCTCCCCACTCCTCTTATTAAGAATATCTTGTGTTGTGAAGTATTTGTTTAATTAGGAAAAGATAGGTCACATTTGTTTATGCTGTGGAATAATACTTGAGCTGTGTAAAGATGTGTTTAATTATATAAAGATGAGTTGCTGTTTCACCTTGCCTGCCTGAGGTATGTGATTGGTCTAGTGAAAAGCTGAATGGCCAATAGCTAGGCAGAGAAAGGATAGGTGGGGCTGGAAGGCAGAGAGAATAAGAGTAGAAATCTAGGCTGAAGAAAAGGAAGAACGGGAGAAGAGAGAGTGAGGGAGAGGCCCAGGGCTGGAAGCCAGGCAGTTGCCAGCCAGCCAGTCACAGAGACACCAAGAAAGTAAGAAAAGGTAAAAAGCCCTGAAGCAAAATGTAGATAAAGAGAAACAGAAAAGAACTAGCCAGAAAGGAGCCTAAGCTAGACTGAGCGTTCATCACTAATAAGAAGTCTCTGTGTCATGTTTGAGAGCTGGTTGGTGACCCTGAAGAAGAAGCCTGGTATGATCCTGGCTAGTCTTAGACCTGTATACTTCTTCTGGATTTCCCTAAGATTTTCAAATATCTCCTTTGCTCTTATTTTATGTGCCTGAGTAGTTTGTGTAACACATGAGTACAGAGCTTTCCTCCACAGGCAGGAAAAGGGCATCTGATTCACTGGGACCTGGAGCTACAGATGGTTATGAGCCTCCTTGTGAGTGCTGGGAACCAAACCCAGGTCCTCTGCAAGAGCAGCCAGTGCCCTGTTGGCGGAGGCGGCCTCTGCCAGCAGTGCCCTAGCCACTGCGCCATCAGTCCAGCCTCCTCTCTCATTTCCAAACTTCTGAAGTTACAGAGAGTGTGCTGGGATCATGAACACTTCAGGATTACGGGGGCTCCGTGAGCTTCTCAGTGGCACCCTAAAGCACCAAGCAATTGTTTATTACAAGCCTCAAGTCTCCCCAAAGGCTTCTGCAGGTGCTTGTACTGTCCCTTCAGAAACCAGACAGTGGGAAGGAGTCACACAGTCACCAGTGAGGATAGATGAGGTGACGCTTGTCATGTCTGATGGGTTCAGGAGAAAGTGAGGAACTCTTCTTTTAAAAAAGATAATTTATTTTTATTTCATGTAACTGGGAGCGTACACCTCCTGGGTGCAGTACATGTTGTACCTGAGGAGGCCAGACAAGGACTTTGTCCACTGGAACTGAAGTCACAGGTGGCTGGGGACCACCATGTGGGTGCTGGGGACCAACATGTGGGGGCTGGGGACCACCATGTGGGTGCTGGGGACTGAGCCTGAGTCCTGTGCTAGAGCAGTGCTCTTAACCACTGAGTCATCTCTCCGGCCCCAACTCTGCCTTTCATTGCCAGAAGGTGTCTACAGTAAGGTCACCAGGGAGCCACGTTTCCCATGAGAGGTTGTGCAAGATTTCCAAGGGCATCCGTGGCAATGAGAGCCCCCCCCCATTCACCCCACCATCGGTGTAGAAATCCCTGACAGTAGGATCAGCAGAGTCAACCTGCGCCAGGTGTGGTTCTCACCAAGTTGAAGTTCAGCCGGGCCTTGCTGGAGGCTGGATGGCGTGCCAGGAAGCAGCTGGCTTGTTGTATCAGCCTTCCACTTAGCTACTTCCTAGATGTAGGGCAAGGGCCAGAGACAAGACCTTTTAAAGTCTTGCTTTCGTTCTGCTGTGCAATAAAGCCACAAGTAACACTGACACAGGAACACTGACACCATGAGCCGCTTTGGGTGGTGTCTCCCTCCTCTTCCTGCAGGGTGCCAAGTCTCTCTCTCTCTCTCTCTCTCTCTCTCTCTCTCTCTCTCTCTCTCTCTC
>NC_022014.1:599870-642836 GCF_000317375.1 Microtus ochrogaster
TCTCTCTCTCTCTCTCTCTCTCTCTCTCTCTCTCTCTCTCTCTCTCTCTCCCCACTCCCTAGGGTCCTGAGGGCTGCCAGGCTGTGTCTCTGCCCTTGGTCACAATGAATAGAGTCACCAAGAAGCAGGGCCTAGAAATCTGACTCCAAATTTTCCCAGCTCAAGAGCTGTAGCCCACACTGTCAGGACACCTGGTCATCAACAGGGCCTCGGCCTGGCCTAGGGGTCCATTATGCAGCTGGGCAGGCAGGGACTCCAGGGCCGTGTGTGTCTTCAGAGAAGTTTGAGGACGACTTTGGGTGCCTTGGGAGTTGGTTCTCCTGGAACTTTCTGGATCCAAACCTGAGTGACCTTAGGCAGATGACGTCCTTAGCCTGTGTGGGTGACAATTTCCTCCTTGGAAGATGACAACAGAGATGTGCAGGATCAGCAGTTAGCACCACCACCCTGCCGCACCCCCAGCCTGTACCAGAGGATGTGAGGTGAGGGAGCAGGAGATGGGGCTGGGAGGGGGGCGTTGTGCTGGCTCTGGGGTACCACCTTGTGAAGTCTCTTCACTGCTCACAATACTTTGGGGGGACAAACTCTCCCCTGAAGAGCAGCAGAAAGAAGCAAGATGGTTAGTCTGCCCATCCAGCAATCCAGTAGCCCGAGTGTCATGCCCTCCCGCTGAGATGCTTCACAGGTTTGTAAACTCCCATGAGGAAATTTCCCAGGCAGGAGCTAATCTCATTCCTGTGTTGCATAACTGACTGAAAGGCCTTTTTGGTGTTTGCTCTTTGCCAGTTCTGAGCAGTGCTTGATCTGGTGCCTGACTCTCTCGGGCCCTGGAGCTGGGCTGCTGGGATTTAAACCCAAACTCTACCTGTGCTCTCTTGGGCAAGTTCCTGCTCTTTCCAGGGAGGGGACAAGATGCCTCCACCTGTTTCCCCAGCACTACTAAGAGGGCTAATAGTCACCTCTATGACTGAATGACATTAGGTCATAGGCTCTTTTCTCCAAAGAGCCCAGTGTGGACCACGGGGCTGCTGTCTCTAGTCAAGACCTGCTGGGGTGAGGAGAGTTTGGGAAGAAAACAGGGAAAGCAGGAGAAAATGTGTTCTTGGAGACCTGAGGGGCCACATGTGGGTGCTTCTCAGGTCTGGGGCTGTCTAAATACTGGTATTTAGATATACAACCTGCTGTCAGCTTCTGGAGCAATTTAAGCAAAATGAGAAGGTAGGGTCAAGAGGACAAGGCCCAGGACCTGCCCTGCATCCCGGGAACCCAGGTGGTGACATCTACATGGCTGCCCTCAAACATCATCACATACAAATACACACACAAAACAACACTAATGACAATATTAATAAAGTAGATGGGGCTACTCAAATTAAGTCAGGGAGTATTCCAATTGGGCAAAACCTTGGGACTGGTGGGGAAGGAGATTAGTGCGAACTCACCTCCTCTACTGCCACTATTTTTCTCAGAATATTTTTAAACTACACATGGTCCATTTGAGTGTTTTTTTTTAAATAAACAAAACTAGTTTGCTGTGTTCTTCACTGCCACCACTGGCACAAGTCCGATGGCATGCCTGCGCCTCCCTGCATCTGAGCTCTGCCTCCCCGGCTTCCCATGTTTTCCCCCCGGCTAAATTTTCTTATCCTGCACACATCATTTATATAACAACTGACAAACAAGCAGCCAACACCTACCGCCTGGGAGGGAAGACTGGGGGTGCTGTGCTGGGTTCCTTTAGCACAGTCCTGACCCAGGAGTGCCTTGATTCTGGGACTGAAAACCTTGGCAGTGCTTCTCCACGGGGCTCAGAAAACCGTGTTTTGCTGGCCAAGGAGAGCAAGAAGCCTGCTGGCGAGGCCTGGAATTCCCTTGCCTAGGTTTGTGAGCCTCGGAACCAGCCAGCTGTATCTTTGCTACATAATATCCCCTCAACTTTGGAATCAAGGCCTCTGGGACCATTTGCAGTTTCTCTTTTAGAAAAGCTGCCACCGTGAGCATTGAAGGCAAATATGCAAATGAAAATAGATTAGCTTGCAGAACTAAAAAAGCGTTCTCTCCCTACACTCCCACCCCAGGGTCTGGTTTTGGTGTCAGCTAGTCACAGCTTTCTTGAGCTGGTGGTGGCCCTCTATGCCTTTTTAATCCCTGCAAGCAGGTGGAACTCAGTTTTTGAGGCCGGCTGGTTTATGGAGGAGTTCCAGGACAGCCAGGGTTACACAGAGAAACTCTGTCTCCAAAAACAAACAAACACAAAGGTGGCGTTCTGCTGCCCCTGAAAGAGGAGTTGGAAAGGAGGAGATGTCATGAAAAACTCTTCAATGCTGGGGATGCGACTCAATAGCAAGGGGCTTGCCTCCTATGTGCAAGGATCTGGGTACCATCCCCGGCACTGGGGGGAGTGCGGAGAGCAGGGGTGATGCATAATGTTAATTGAAAAAAAAATCTTGTTCTGATGTTATTGTATACAAATATAAGATGAAAAACAAACAAACAAACAAACCGAGGAGGTCCAAGGTTCTGCAGAACCCAGAGAGGCAAAACTTAATCTTTACAAAAGTGAGATGATTCCGGAAGGATTTTCCAGGCTGTGAATCCGACTGTGTGTTAGGCATCAGGGCTGATCAGTGGTAGAGTGCTGCCCTCCCTGAGCTGGCACAAGTCTCAGTGCATCCCTCTGAGAAATGGGCCCACACTGCCTTGCATCCAGCAGCGGAGACCCTGAAAGGGAACATGGGCACTGGCAGGTGTGTCCAGCCTTTTGACATTGTGACAGGAGGCTGCCATCTACAAAACTCACACCTCATAACCACACTGATGAGTTACAAAAAGAATAGAAAAACAATCGTGGGTTAAGTGGACTTGCGGTTTTGTGTTGGTGCAAGCAGTGGTTGGATTAGCTCAGACCCTGGAAATGGAATGCTAGCGGCTGAGCTGAGTACATCGACCTATCTAAAGGCAGTGCTGGTCTGCGGGTGTGGGAGAGGGCATGTACTGTGCACCCTTCTCTTTCTCCACACCGCCCAGCCCAGAACCCTGCCGTGGACAACTGTGTGTAACTGCATCTTCATCTTCCCGGCATCCTCTAGGACCCTAAGAGGCAGCACCGCCAGTCATCTGGTCTACTATGAATCCATAGATTGGCAAACAAGCTGTTTGGTTGAGTCCTAACCGCTAGGCTGGACATCACCTGCTCACTTCAGAGCTCCAGTCCTAAACTCCACAAGCAATGTCAAGGCGCTCTAGGGGCCTCGGCCAAAAAGCTACTGCTCCAGAGCAGGACCCCATCCTGATTTCGAAGGTGAGGTTAGTTATTTGGCCCTTGATGCAGGAGATAGAGAAGCCAAAGTCTGAGCCCTGGCACGGAAAGTTGAGGGGCAGTGGGCAAGCCCCACAACTGTCAGCTTCCACCCCCTTTCACCAAACATGTTTTTTTCATCTGAACAAACAAACAAACAAAAAACAAAACAGCCTAGCTGTTACATTGGTCATTGTTAACTACAGTGAAATTGATGGCCTGCTGAGGGAAGGTACCGATCAGGTTGTAGGGTCTCCCCCTGAAATCATGAACTCTCACAGCCATCTCCCACTCGGTCTGGGAGCTTTGCCGGGCAGCTATTGAGACTGGGAGGGGACCCCAGGGATTTCTAAGGAGAGCAGAGTCAAGGGGAACCTGGACGTGGGCCCTTTGCGGCTGCGGTGTTAAGTCACTTGCTGGTGCTGCTCTCCTCCCTTCAAAGGCCAGAAACAGTGTTGTCCGCCTTTAGGGTTTAAGGAGTTGAGGTTGGGCTCCCTCGGGCGCTCTCCCGCTCTGAAGGGAAAAGAAACTGACCCCTTGGGCTACACCCATTTGCTCACAGTGATAAAACCTCTTGCGCCCTTTGCCGCTAACCTTGAAAGCAGGTCGCCCCCTTCGAAAATACTAGGCGACCTCAGAAAATGCCTTACGAGGGGCGCTGGGTGTGTTAGCTTTCGTTCGTAGAGGTTCTATGGATTTGCAGTGATAGCCTGCGCCTGAGACCTGGAGACGACCTCTGTGCTCAGAAATCCTAAAAGAAGCACGCATGGTGGCGTCAGCGCACTCAGTTTAATGGGAAGAGGGTTCGCATTTCTTACAGCAACAGGTAAAAACATAAATACGGGTGGGTGGGCGGCGGCAAGGCAGCCAGGGCCCGGGCGCCCGGCCCAGGCTCTGGGATTCTAGGCCCGCGTGCCCGGGCTCCGGGGCCCAGTGTGGAGTCCGTCCAGGGGTGCCTGTGGCCCTGAAAGGACTCTCCCGGGGCCAAGACTCCAGACTGCGTCAACGCACCGGGAACAAAGGGATGGAGCGGAGAAAGTTCCCAGGCCAGCATAAGAATGCTTGTGAAATCCCAGGGACCGGTCTTAGTGGGAGCCCTTCCTTCCCCAGAGTCATCGCCCTTCTAAAAGTGGAAGTCGGTCCGGGGTGCCCCAGGCAGGTCCCTTCCCTACCAGGCTCGAATGCCGTGAAGAGTGGACACTCCCGAATTGCCCTGCGACATCCCGGGACTCTGCACGGCGTTCAAGTCCCCGACGCCGAAGTTCACGAAGTTGCCGTTGGCGGTGGGGGCGGGCTGCGCGGCGGGGGGCGCGGCGGGGTAGGCGGCGCAGCTGTACCCGGGGCTGCAGGCCGCGCCACCGTAGCTGGGGTAGGGGTAGGCGTTGTAGCCGTAGGCGTTGAGACCCACGCCGTAGGCGGGCGCGTAGGCCGCCGAGTCCCCGAGGCAGGGCTTCCCGTCGCGCACCAGCACCGGCACCGCGATCCTGCGCGCGGGCGGCGGCGGCGGTCCCAGCAACTCCAAAGTCTGGTCCTGCCGCTGCCGCTTGCACTTGTAGCGCCGGTTCTGGAACCAGATCTTGACCTGCGTGGACGTGAGCTTCAGCACGCTGGCGAGCTGGTCGCGCTCGGGAGCGGACAGGTACCGCTGTTGCTTGAAGCGCCGCTCCAGCTCGTAGACCTGCGCCTGCGAGAAGAGCACGCGTGGTTTTCGCCGCCGCCGCGCTCGTGGTCGCTCGGCACCTTCCGTCTCGGCCTTGTCCAGCTCCACTGCCTTCTGCAGCGCGCACAGCTCTGAAGGGGGAGGAGAGGCGGAGAGATAGTCGATTAGAGCGGCCAGCCCAGGAGCTCAGGACCCTCGTGGGGTTGCCGCCCTGTCCTGCGTGGGGCGCCCTGCTCGGTTTCGGTGCCCGGGGTTCGGTGTTGGAGCAATTGCGCGTCTGGGAAAAGCCTAAGTGGTGTGGACACCCTACGTGCTGCAGGACAAAACGAAACAAGAGAAATCTTGCCGCCTCCCCGCCCCCGGTAGTTCGCGTTCTAAGCGCAAGAATGTGGCTTAGTTTTTCTGGATGCAAAGAAAATGCAATCATAACGACGCTCGGGGAATGAATTACATCAGCGATACTTCGGTTTGACTCTCGGTGGTCAGTTTACCTTTAATCAAACAATTAAATATCTAGAAGGCCCAAAGTTTGGAGGGCCCCAGTGGGGCTGCCAGCTGGTGTTTGTGCGATTTCTCGACCTCCCAGTAACCGTGGCGGGAATTGAGACAGAGGCCTCTACTCTACACGGGCTCTTCAGGATCCGAGTGAGTCGGTAGCAACCAATTCTAGTCCTCCTAGAATGTTCCTGAACCAGAATTCTCTCCTATCCTAGAGAAACCTACGAATGCTTTCCTCGCTCAAGGAAGTCACTGGGTCCTCCTGGCTTTTGCCCAGACAACCGGCGCAGCGCCTGGGTCTCCACCAGTGTGTCTGCCTCCTGTAAGCAGGCCAGACATTCTCCTGTACTCTAAGACTTCTTGTAATACAGCCCCTTTCGGAAGCCTTCTCTCTGCTCCCTAGCGTCTTCGTTTGTTCCATATTTTCTAATATTTTTCCCAGAAGAGAACTTCTGCCTGGCCCTGCCTGGAAATAGTGCTGGAGAAACAAAGCCAACCCCAGCTCCTGAGGTCCACAGCATCGCGTATCAAAACCACAGCCCTGTTCTCAGACTCCTTTTTTTTCCCTGGCACAAATTAGGAAAGGCCCAGAAAGGCTGGATGGGCTACGAAAAGCCCAGGACCCGCGGGCTGAACTTTCTGTTTAGCAGTTCTCAGTGTCTCAAAATACTCGTAAATACAAAGGAGGTTTTTAACCCTCCGACAGGAATTGTTCCATCGCGAATTGTTAGATAGCTTAACTTGGTAACAGACCCAAAAGCAAGGCCCCAATCAACTGGGGCTCTGTAGGCCAAAAACAATATTTTTAAGTCCCTCTCTCTTTTCCTGACCCTCTAAATTCGGCGTTTCCTCTAAACTTCCAATTGTTTCAGAAAAGATACTGGACAACCAGGAATCTTAAACTCCAAACTCTGTGCGCCCAGCTTCAGCCCAGACGCTTTTCTGCCTGGCCTGGGTTTCTTGGCCCAGGAGGTTGAGCATGAGTGCGTTTCCTGAAGGGAAGGGCTTGGGCTTCTCCTTACCTTTCTTATCCGCTCGTGGGTCCTTGGTCGGATCAGGGTCGCCGTAGGCACGAGGATAAAAGGCGGGGGCGGCTGGAAAGGCAGGAGCGCACTTGGGGGGCGAAGGCGCGGGGCCCAGCTCCGCGCGCAGCTCTGCCAGGCTAGGCGCTGCGGCCTCGGGCCCGGAGTAGGCCTCCGGCTTGAAGGCGGCCAGCATGCAGGAGGCGGGCGCCAGGGTGGCCTCGAGGCGCGCAGACAGGTCCCCAGCGGCCAGGCTGCGCTGCTGCTGCTCCAGGTTCAGGATGTCTTTGACTGAGAAGGGCGTGGGTGTGAGCGCTGGACTGGGGAACATGGTGGCGGCGCTGGTCTCACAGCGCCAGGTGGGCGGCAGAGAGTGGCGCTGCCCACCCCCGGGGACAGCCTCCCCGCATGGTGCCCGCCACCCGCCCGCGCACCCGCCTCTCTGCCCTGGATGTGGCGGGGCAGCAGGTAGCGCGGAGCACCAGGGACAGAAGAGGCGGGAGTAGGACGGAGCAGGGGGACTCAGTCTGCCATTGGGCCAGGGGCCTCGATGACAGAAGCGACGGGCAGTTCTGCGTCACCTAATATAGACATAGGGTTGGGGGAAAAATCCTGCCCAGCTTTTTTAAAGGGGCCGTGACACATTTGGAAGAGACTCCGACCCCTGCAGGAGATTGCCTGAAAACCCCAGCAAGACTCACTCAAAGAAAATACCTGACTCTTTTGAGTTGGGTCCGGGGTTTGAATAAACATTCCTTTGCACCCATCACTGAGTGGGCGAGTGAAGATGGACTAGAAGTTATTTACAGGAATCAAGACTGTCACTAAAATACTGATTACTGAAGTCTGGCTGTGAATAGCCCGCCCGCATAGGAAGAGAAGCTCAAAGGAGACCGTTGTTCTGGGCTGATAACAGACAAACTTGGGAATTTGGGGGTGGGAGTACTGAATTTGACCTACAGGACCAATCTCTACCCAGGATTCTGCGCAGGCCCTAAGGGGTTCTGAGCAAGTCAAGCTATATGGAAAGGTGAAGTGGCTAATTGCGGGGTGGGAGTGGCCACCTGAAGTAGACTAAGTTGTGTAAGCGCCTGTCCCGGGAGAACCATTCACTAAGGGCTCAACTCTTTAGTGAGGAAGCCAACCTACGTTCCGCTGGGCTCCCTGAAGAGAAGCTGTCTTCTGGTGTGTGCCCCGCTTCTCCTGCAGCCCAAGCTGCTTCATTTCTTTCCCCTTCCTCCTCGGTCACCAACAAGATTCCCAGACTCTTTAGCTCCAAGCCCCTGGGGGCCTACCAAGGATTTCATTCCACAGGGCAGGGTGCAGAACAAGGCAGGTGGAGGGGCATTTTCAGTCCCATGGTGCTCCCGTCAGGGCTTAAAGGAGCCCAGGTTTTGTCCTAGTAGAACCGACTGGATCTAAGGAACACTTGGGTCTTCCCAGAACCGCCACCTCCACCTCCACGTGGCATACGGGAGCTTTATCCAGCTATAATCTCAGAAAGAGAAGGCACAGGGCCTCTGAGCAAATGCTTCCCCTTCAACGCATGGTAAAGCTTGCAGCTGTAAGAGCATAGGCAGGGAGAGCAAAGGATTTGGAGGGCTAGTTGACCACCCCAGAAGAGGCTCTTAGAATAGAAAAAGGGGGTGTGTGTAGGGTCAAAGGTTAGCTAAACAAGCCTCTCCTAAGTCATGGGCCCAAAGCCCAGAGGGGTAAAATTGTGTCAGTACAAAATGTAGACCGTGCCCCCTGGCAGAACCGTGGACTGTTGGAGAGCTCTGGCACCATCTGGGCCATACTGAAGCCAGCATAGGCCTGACTTGGGCCTCTTTCATCAAACCCAAACTCTCAAGGCCTTGGGCCTTCAACTGAGGAAGAAGGAAAGCCCAGCTCCAAACAGACTGTAAAACCACTGGCCCAGAAAACCCAATTCCAGGCTTCAGCCTTCAGCGCCAGAATGGGCAGCCATCATGAGATCTCAACCCAAGGACCACAGAGCTTTTTGAAGCTGCTAGCTCCAACTGCAGAGGAAGCCTTCCCAAAGATGTGGGGGCTCAAAGCCCACCGACCTCTGTTTCTCCACTCCCCCACCTTCCAGTGTATTACCCCTCGAAGGTCAGTCTGCACTTTTCCGGGTACCTCCCCCCCCACTTCGTGCTGAGGCTTTTGGCCACTTCACAGCTACTGCTCTGAGCCAACCTAGCTGGGGACCCTCCTTGCTTTTGAAGATTGGTTTCTGTGGGTCGGATGGAATGCCTATCACCCAGGCGGTGACGTCTGGCAAACGAGCCACATCCGATTCAATTAAATGTCTCGCTGAAAACAGCTTGGGGCGAGGGTCCTGGGAGCCCTGTTAAGTGAATCGGCTGGCCCTGCGGAATCGCGATGACAGTTTGAAAGATTAGTGTGAGCCGTCGCCTGAAATATTACCATTTAATGGGGAGGGGTACACATCGGGGCTGCATCCGGGATCCCTATTTTAAGTTTTTTTTTTTTTTAAAGATAGTTCTGAAGAAGAGGGGTATTTCCTTTGCAAATCAACATGGTGAGGATCCGTCACTTATTTTCGGATATAAGGGCTCCCAGAGCTGACAGATCTATGGGTCAGGTGTCAAGAAAAAGGAAGAAAACCCTTCTAATTTGAACAAAATCAGTGACTTTCCCACCCCCTACAACCTTGGTGAAAGGACCCTGGCCTTTCTTTTCGGAGAGGAAGCAGGACAAAGTGAGATAAATAGATAAAATAGAATTGGGGTGACCGGTGGGGGTTTCCGCAGAGAACTGTCCAGAGAGCACTTTCCAGCTTGGCTTCAGTCCTGGCTGTCTTCAAGCCAGTATCGAAGGAATGTATATATGTATGTATGTATATAATATATTATTATTATTATTACTTAAACAGAAGTTACAATGGTTGGGAAGGGCGTGTCTTTCTCGCTAAGGGCGGCTGGCTCAACCTGGTGGTAAGCAAGCACTTGGCCAAACACACAGCTGAAAGGGACAGAGACAAAAGAGCCTGAAGAAGACAGCGAAAAATCTGCGGGGCTATTTCTTTGCCTTTTAAAGACTTTGTGCTTTAGGATTAGTCAAATTCCGGGGTAGCTCCAGCGCATTCTGCGTAAATAAATTATTGATTGAAAAGCGATCATCGCTGCCCCGAGCCGCACGCCCCCGCCCCCCTTCCTGCAATCAGCAGCGCCGGCCGCGAAAGGTATATATGATTAATTGAAAGATAAGCTGCAACTATCACCCGGAATGTCATTAATGCGCCAGGGAGACGTCCATTGGAGACAGGCGGCGTTATCCGTAGCTTTATCTTCAACAACGCCTCGCTCTCTTGGCCCGCGCTGGGGAAACAGATGGGGGTTTCTGTCTGGGACGCTCGCCCCGTGTTTATATTTTGGGAAGAATCGCAACTCTAGGGAGTCCCCGGCGGGCCCCCTGATAAATGAACATTAGCACTTTTTCGGACTACTGTATCAACAAAGGGGCCGCGGCGCGGCAATAATTGGCGAGAAAGCAAACAGAGGGCCGAGAGCGCGACTCTGCTCTTCGTCCGGCTGATGGATGAGCAGTGCGGCCGCCTCCCGGCCTGGCTCGGCCTGCCTTCCCGCGGGTCGCGCAGGGCCGCCCGGCTCTGCATCGAGGGACGTCCCGGCTGCAGGTACCCAGCCCTCCTCGCTACCTTCGCTAGAGGTGCTTTGCGAGTCCTCAGACCCCACCTCCTGGCTAAAAGGCTGAGGCCACAGGAGGGAGTGACTTGCTTAAGGCTACCCAGGCTGGAAGCGACAATGACCATTGGGCTTACTGACTCTAGAGCTGGGCTTGTTTTCCTGTTTGTCAATGGGAAGGAAGCAAGTCGTCCCACACTCCACCCCCACCCCCTCTCCCCTCCCAGAGAAGAGGACCTGGAGTCTTCTCACAGTTATACAGAAGGCGAATACAGAGGAGAGGGAGAGAGGGAGAGAGGGAAAGAGAGAGAGAGAGAATGAATTTGAGATGTAACTACTTCCTTTTCTCCCCCTGCTTTTTGGTAAGGCCTTATTTATATATAATTCATTCACCAGACAGCACAGTCGATTTGAGAATTTTCATCACTTCCTAAAGAACCCCGCAACCTTCAGCCATCCACCTCCCCCTCTCCCCTTCTCAGCCCCAGTTACGGCTAATCTGCTTCCCCCCTCTCTGCATCTGCCTCTCTTGAGTGGTTCATAAAAACAAAACCATATAATATGTGACCTTTTCTGTCTGGTATATCTCATTTGGCAAGCCGCGTGTCCCCGGTTCCCTCGCTATGACATTTATCAGTGCTTTGTTCCTTTTAGCAGCTAAATAGAATTCAGCTGCGTAGATCTGCCATTTTTTTGTTTACTAGTTCCTTGGTTGGTTGCCATTCAGGTGTTTTCGCCTTTTGCTATTCTCCAGCCCCTCCTGCCTTCTCAGACTGCGGAAATCTTCCTCTTTTCTCTCTAATTTCAATCCTGTCCTCCCCCAGTGTGGACTGAGTTTCCAGCAATATTCTGTTCTTGCTGTAGCCCAATTCTTGGTTTTAAAAAAAGTTATCAGATTTTCATTTCATGCTGAACTCACAGTGTCTACTAACAACCTTGCTTTCTAGGTCATCCGGTAGGGCCTTGGAGTTACTAACTCCACATCGTCAGATCCTGACTGCTAGCCTGGTTTTTGGCTTCCACTGCCCCAAGGTACAAGGCTGTAGGCCTGCAGAGCCAGACCCAGACCGAGAGCAGCCTTATGGGTGCTGTTTTCAGGCCAGTCTGTGCAAAGTTATCCCAGTAATAGGAAGAATCAAAAGCCGCAGAAGCGGGGCACAGTCTTCCTGGTAAAGGACTGCGTGTCTGTCTAAGAGAAGTCAGGACTCACACCTGCCTCCAAAGGCTCCAGAGTCAACTCCCTTGGGGCATTTGGCCTGATTTTCTCCACCCCTTCACCCACACTGACCAGGTGGGTAAAAGGGCTGGATGAGCAAGCCTGCCCTGCCCGGGATTCTCAGAGACCATGGTGTCATCCGACCTCCACAAGTACACAATGGCACGCCTGCACTCCAACATGACACAATGTACACATGATGATTTCTATGTGTTATTCATGATAAGGATGATAATTTGGAATGTTTGCTTATTTCTGAGGGTGAATAAGGAAGCTAGGCTAAAACATTGAGAAACCATACAAGAGTACATTAAAACCATTGCCAAAAATATCATAAATAGAACCAAAGAAAAAAATAACCCAGAGAGAAGATGCTAGAAATACACGAGAAAATTATGAATTTTAATATTATACACAGAAAGAGATCTGGTGATCAATAGGAAAATTGCTTAACAGAACAACTGGAAAATTGGCCAAGAATCTTGCTGGAAGAAAAGGGAAGGAAGTAAATAAAAAGAAAAAGTTAAGAAATGTTAACTAAATCAGAGAAGTAATAAATATACTTTATATATTGGACTAACGAATGTAAGAAATTTGGCAGCCCTGGCTTCCCAACGAATAATAAAGTTGAGCAAAATTAAAAAAACTGTGCACACTTAATTATACTGTGGACATAGTCGTATGTCCACATACGACAAGGCCTGGGCTTGATGCTCAGGGTTGATTGTCTCTGCTGAGTGACTTTTCTGCATGGGAAACAGTACTGAAAACCCTCTTTGGAGCAGTCTGGTTCCGTCAACATGTAAAATGAACAAGTCATTTGAGGGAACATTTTCACTTCCAGTATCTAGTTGCAGAGATGCACGTGTATGCAAATAAAATTCTTTGCACTTTATTTATTTATTTACTTATTTAAGAGACAACCCAGTATACTTATCTTGGGGGACTGGTTAAAAATCCCGTTATACCTATAGAACTGCAGACATAGGAGAGAAAGAAAAATATTTGTCAGCATGGGTATGTTTTATGATACTTCATATAGCCGAACAAGCTATAGGCAGGCCCTTTCCTTTCCAATGCTCTATGGTTGCAGGTAAGCCCTCTACCACTGAGCAACACTTGGATTTTTTTTATTTATGTAACGTTTATATGTATGTGTATGTGGTGTGTCGGAGGACAACTTGCTGGAGTTCTCTCTCTCCTGAGGATCTCTCAGATCCTCAGGCATGTTAGCGACCACCTTTTACCAACCAAGACCAGCCACTAGCACTTTTAATTAATTAATTAATTAGGTCTGAGACAGGGTTTTAGGAGGCCGGTCTTGAGCTCCGAATCTCCTGCCTGCCAAGTCCTGAGATTACATGTGTCCTCCAGCATTGCTACCCATTGTCATAGCTGTTTGGTGTTCTGTAGCCAAGCCTGGCTTTGAACTCACAGCAATCCTCCAGCCTCAGCCTCCTGAACACCGGGATAACGGGTGTGAACCACTACACCTGTGATGTACTTTGTGGATTTTTTTTAAATTAATGATTAACAAAATGTTAAAGGAAGCTTCGAAGGAAGAAAACTGGGGGAGGATCTAGAAGAAAAACGTCACACCATCCTATAGTAACTCCAGGAGAGCAGGGTTTTGTTGGTACTTTTAGAGTTGTGGAAATATCTAGACCAGAATCCTAGGAAGCACCTGTTCAAGATGTAAATTTATGCGCTTTTCCTCTCCTTCTGGAATTTTTAAGATCAAAGGTGAATGTAGTTTGTGCAGAGAGCCAAGTGGCTGTCCAGTGAACTCTTCGTGGTGGATTGGGAAGGGCTCTAAAGGTGTGTGTGTGTGTGTGTGTGTGTGTGTGTGTGTTTGTGTGTGGTCTTTGTCCAGCAGAATCTGAGCCCGGTCACCCTCTAGCAAAGCTGCCCTCTAGATTTCCCCTGAAGTGGGCTTCGGTCCCAAGAGCCCACCTGAAGGCGTACAACAACACCCCCACATCTGTCAGTGCACCTGAGGGTGCGGTAGTGAGCTTCCACAATGGAGTGGAAAGGAGGCTGGTCAAAAAGGTGTGGTCACTTGCCCTTCCCCCACACCCAGGTACTGCCCCAGCTGGAAGAGGCCTGGGAAGCCTCTAGCTCAGGCCTATTGGTCCACCCTTCCCTGGGTGAGTGGGTGTGTGGGAAGCTCCTGTTGAGCCACAGACTGAGCTGACTCTTCCCTATCTTGGAGTACAGGAAGCAGTAAGTAGAAATGTATCACACATGGTCTCCTTGTTTACAGTGGGGACTTTTGTGGCCACTGGTCTTAGATTTTCCTACCTGTCATGGTTCTTCAGAGGTCACTTGACTTTGGACCTCTTGAAGTAGGGATACTACTTTCAGATTCCACTTTCTCACGTGGAGAGGTTTCCAGTCCTCAGAATCCTGCTTTCTCTTTGCCTTCGCCTAGAGCGGGGATTGAGCTGTGGCTTGCCAGAGCCGGACCTGGCACTCGCCAGCCTTCTACCTAGGTTCCTAGAAGAGATAGGCTCACCACACAGAACCACCAGAAAAATCCTGGGGGGGGGGGGAGAGAGAGAGAGAGAGAGAGAGAGAGAGAGAGAGAGAGAAAACAAAGTCGAATACTAACAGTATCTCTTTCCAAAAAAAAAAAAAAAAAAAAAAAAAAATCTGTGAGCATGAGCGGTCTGGGTTGCTTCCTATACCTGCAGAGGAAGCCTGTCCTGCTGGGTTAGTTTCCTTAGCAATGGATAAAACAGTTGGGCCAGTGACTACCTTTATTTTTAAAATAGGTACCATATCATAAAAAACAAACAGCTGTGGGGAGGGGGAGTTAGTATGACAAGCCTCTCGGCTCCCAGTCGCCTTACTCAAGGCTTTTTATTTTTTAAAGACTTGTTTCTGTCCAGTGTTGGGGACTAGCCTCAGGGTCCCCGTATGCGCATTTAAGTGTTGACCACGATCTATTTAAATAAGATATAGTAAGTTAGGAATACAACCAACAAGCTAGTAAGTATACTGTCCCGTGAATCTGAGCACGTTGAAAAAAGCCCCGAGTAATAGCGAAAACGTTGACAATTGTAATGAACTCTTTCCGGTTAGTCGGTCCAAGGTCAGTCACAGACTTGAAGCAGCACGTTCTCCGCAGATTTCATTTATTTGTGTGCTTATGGGAAATGTGTCAAATTGTAGAATGTGCGTGCTGTTTCGAAATTCTGCGGACTCCTTTATATTTTTTGCCGGCGCACTTTTCCACGCGCTTTTGGCGGGGGTATTTCCAAAGCGAAATTTCTCTTTGGTCACCCACTTGATGTGATTGACTTGATGGATCGGATGGACCGGAAGGGAGCCGCTTCCCGACCCCTGCAGGGGTTTTCCTTATCTCGGTCCTCTTTCTCCTCAGCTCCGAGCTCGGAGAGAGCCTGTAACAATGTTTTCCACCTGCCCTGTCCGCTGCAAACTGTTACAGCATAAACAGCAGAGGTGGAGGCTCTGGTGGTCCTTCAGAAACCGGTCTCAGAAGGTGATAATTTGAAAAACCAGGTGACATTGGAGTGGGACGATGATTCAAGATGCGGCGAGGGGAAAACGGTGCTTTTTAGAGCCGTCCCACGCTAGTGCGGCGGCGTGGAGCTCCAGGAGGCGTCTCCGCAGACTCCTTGGACTTGAGCGTTCAGATCGAGGGAAGCGAAGCTGCAGGAAAGGAGTGGGTTTTCACTTCCAGAACCGCGGGCGAGTCAGGCTTCCAGAGGGTCGCCGCCGGCTGGGCTCGGAGTAGGAGAGTTAGAGCCTGATTGCTGCAGCTGAAATCAAGACAGCAACCCCGGAGTCGCTGCCTCCTTCGGGGACTGGTAGGGTCTCCGGTGGGCGGCTATCAGGCTGTAAGTGGCTGGTCACCGCAGTTCGATGCGTCCTAGGATCTCCGCCCTTTCTCTTCTGCACCGTCCTTTCCTTTCAGACCGTGTCTTACGACCCTTAAAGTGCTTAAAATACGTTGGTGTCCCGCAGGAAACGCCGCTTTCTGCTACGTGGGCCGAGAGGATTGTGAGTGGGGAGGTGGCAAAGTGTCGCAAGGGAAAAGCCCTGACAGCGGTCAGTCGGTTGGGTTCACTCAGTGTCTACCCAGGGCCTCCCCGGGGGGCCGAGGATTTCGGGACCGTAGAACTCCGGGCTTCAGCAATTGCTAGGCACCGGCAGAGAGCGCGCCGCAGCAATCTGCCAGCACGCGAATTGGAGAAAAGCGGGATGGAGACGCTAAACGAATGCCATGTCACACGCCACACTTTCAGGATGCAATTGACGCTGCAGACATTCAAGCCCTTAAAAGGAGCATTTAAACTTGGGAGGAGTACGGATGGAACTCAGAGGCAAGCCAGTTAGTGTGCACAACGCGCGCGGGAACTTTGCCGGCAGAGCTCACAGGGACTGTGAGGTGGCCCCGCCGCCCATCGCTCCTGCCATCTCGAGACTGGTTATGCCGGGCACCCAGAGTCATTTTCCGAAGGGTGTTATCGCATCTTGGCGCTCCCAGAGCCCCTACTTGCGCGCGTCGCCTGCGCAAACTCTCTGCTGTGTGGCCTTGTATCTTTAGGTGGGGGACATCTTTTGTCTCTCGGCAAGAAGCTTTCCTCCAGGGAAGATAAAGTAATCGATAGGGTCTTTTAAATAGCTCCGAGTTTCCTGTCGGGCCAGGAGTATCAGCGGGCACACCAAATCTGCTCTGGTATGTCATCTTATCTCTCTTTCCCGCTGTTGTCCCCAAACGCTGTCTGTCAAGAGAGACGCCACCCGCATTAGGACCCAGACTGGGGCCCTTCCGCTCGGGGTCACGCGTTGCCCCCTTGGCTCTGTTGTCCTTCGAGGTCCTAGAGGGTGGGGAGGAGATGCTGTGGGCCGAGTGAAGTTCTGGGACAGACGTGGAGGGGGGTACTGCGGGCGCAATGTCACTTAGAAGGGGGCGTCTGGTCCGTTTGCTAACCACGAACTGGGCTAAGAGCTAGTCACAAAACGGGCAGAACTGCGCACTGGCTGCTTGGCCTTAGTGAAGGAAAATCAGGCTTATCCTTCGAAGGGGCCTCTGACTTCAGAGAGCGCCAGTCTGTCCCGAGTTTTCTCTAACTCCGGGTAACTTTGTTTGGGGAGAGGACAGCTCAGGGGGCCAGGGGAACCTCAAAATCCCACCATTCTCCTTTGCTCCCACTGCTCCATTTCCAACCTGCCAAGAACCAGAGTGGGGGTGCTTTTGATTTAGGAAGCCCAGCCGCGGTGATAAGTGACCACCTTGACCAGTGACCACAGCTTGGTCAGTTTTTCATAAGGTAGTGAGTTCTAGTGAAATCTTCAGCCCAGGCCTCTGAACTCTTTGTCCTGTGTCCTAGACATCCTGATCAGATGGTAGGCCCAAATCTTCCTTGGGTTATATGCCCTTCCATCCTTTTTTTAAAAAATTTAATTTCTATATTCAGCCAGCTATATCTCCTTTTTTAAATAAAGAAAAATAAAATTAGAAAAATAAGACCTCTCAGAGGCCCTCTGTCCCCATCAGTCCGGGTATCCACCAGTCCTATCCATCTCAGGTATGTATCCAACCTCCTTTATTTCATAGCCACACACAGGGCTAGGGAGCTACTGCCAGGGAAATCATTTTTTGGCTTCAAGACAGGCTTGCTCCCTTGCAATGGCCCAGGATCATTCTGGATTACTCCAACTGCTGAGAGAGGACCACCCACTAGAACACGGCCTGAGGATAATCTAGGCCTTGGGAAAACTGGGCTTGTCATTTATCAGGGTTTATTTGCCTAAGATAGCAGTTTCTGTAAGGAAACAAAGTAGGGACAAAGGCAACCCTTCTCTCTCCTGCTAACGCAGAGCCATTTATGAGTCTTCTTATTTATGTCAGCCCATATTAGCCCAGCCCTAGCTGAACTGGATTCTTAGCAATGGCAGAAAGATTGGTGAAGGAGCCAGGGGCACTTGTTTTCATTGGATGGGCCCCGAGCCTTCTCTTCTGTGCTGTGTTGATCTCCCCCCCCCCAGCTCCCCAGACTGTGACTTGAGCACCTCAAGTTGGTTTGGGACACATGGCTTTCATCTCTGACCTCTAGGGTTATTCTGACAGACTGGTCCTGCCCCCTGGACAGACCTGCAGATGGTCATGTCCCCCATTTAGTCAGGCCAAGTGCTCAGTTAGGTAGGGCTGGGTTTGAAGAAACACTTGCTAGAAGGGCATCCCGCTGTGTGGCAGCTCTGCCGCTCTGCTCCCTGAACGCAAAAGCGTGGCTTTGCGCCCTCTTAGTCCTCAGGAACCCTTTTCAATTCCAACACAGAAGTGCCTAAAATAAAAAAATGAACTGACTTGTGAATTTTCCCACTCTGAACACAGGTGATGAACTTGTGATTTTTTTTTAAAAAGATTTATTTATTTATTATGTATACAACATTCTGCCCGCACACCAGAGCAGGGTGCCAGATCTCAGTATAGATGGTTGTGAGCCACCATGTGGTTGCTGGGAATTGAACTCAGGACCTCTGGAAGAGCAGCCAGTGCTCTTAACCTCTGAGCCATCTCTCCAGCCCTGTTTGTTTGTTTTTTGATACAGGGTTTCTCTGTGTATCCCTGACTGTTCTGGAACTTGCTTTGTATACCAGGCTGGTCTCGAACTCATAGATATCCACCTGATAGCAAAGTCCTGTTTGCTCTCATTGTATTAATATATTCGGTATATTCCAGGCTGTCTAAAACCCCAACTGCTGGCAGCCTGACACCCCTGCACCCGAACACCTGAGCTCATGTGAGCTAGTCACACAGAAAGGACAGTGATATACAGCATAAAATGACTTTCAGACTGTGTGTGTGTGGCGTGAATGGATTCTGTGTCGACGCTGGAGTTCTGTCCCTGAGGTGTCTATTAACACATACGTAGGCAAGTATCCGAAATCTGAAGCAACCGAACCCCATGTCATTCTGGTGGGAAGCAGTTCAGATGAGGGATGCTTTATGCGCTATGCCCATGCATGTTCTGCCAGGGTCTCTTGTATGTCAAATTTCCCATGTTTTGACTGTCACAACATAGTGGTTCTTTTTCTGAGGACTCTGGCACCTGCCTTTCGCACAGTTTCTACTGTGCAAACATCCCTGAGTAGCATTGCCGGAGCCCAGCCTATTCACAAACTCAGCTTGAGTTGATTCTCAACAGTTTTCCACACAGCTGAACGGAAATCTATTTATTCTGACAGCATGTGAGACTTGCATCTTTGCAACAGCCTGCCAAGGCTATGAGTTTTAAAGTTTAAGCCGTTTTTTTTTTTGGGGGGGGGTGAGGTTATCTTGAATGACTAGAGAGAATATCAGAATCGAGGACTTTTTTTTCAAGGCTTGTTGAATATATTTGTCAAAGTGCCTGTCTAAACTTTTTGTCTTTTATTCTTATTAGTGTGTTCTTAGTTAATTCTTAAATTGCTCATTTTAATTTTTTATCTGATACAGTAATTCTAATAGGTGCATGTATTATGCAATTCCTCCATACATAGCTTGTCAATTGCTTACTTCAAATTTAACATACTTATTTTCTGGAATACCATTCTTCCAGCTTTCTGTAGTCTCTGCTGCTAAGCATAACCACCTACTGGGACCCAGTGGGACCCAGTGCTCCTCACCCAGCATAGTGCTCCTCACCCAGCACCAGCTTCCCTCACTGCTCTTCCCTATCCCTTTTGCTGTTGTTTTGTTTTTGTTTGTTTGTTTTTGAGACAGCACTTACTATTCTCTGACTGGCTTGGAACTGGCATGTAGTCCAGGCTTGCCTCAAACTTATGGGTATATACCACCCTACCCAGCCTGGATCCTATTTTGTTTATGTTTTTGTTTTAACTCTCTTAATAGCATCAGACACCCCAACCTCCCCTTAAAAAAACAAAAAACAAAACCAACCAACCAACCAAAAAACCTTTCTGGTCCAGTGACCATGCTTCTTCTGGCCTTGACGTTGTGGCACTATTAGCCCCTGTGCCTGGGTGTCTGTGACTGAGCTGGCTTCTTGGGATCCGGACAATAAGTCCTGCAACCAAGGGAAGTCCTGAAGACAGAACCCAGGCTAGTTCTGTTTGCTCTCCTCACAGTTGCCCAAACACCCTCGGTCTGTCTTAATAACCCATCAAAGGGGGCGGGAGATGCCATAGAACCATCTGCTAAATTTATTACATGTGCTCTTTTTTTCTGGTATACAACGATGGGTCAGATCGTACCGAGCTGTTTAAGCAGATTTGAAATCCCCAGGCTGCTGTTTTCCTTCTTGTGATTGGTAGCAAGGCCAGGATCCAAGGCCTCTCCAGCAACAGTCCACCTAGCCCTGCCCTGGTGCTAAATTCCATGCGTTCTTAATCTTTTAAATTAAAATTTATTCATTTTTTGTACATGCCATGGCAGTGCACATACTGAGATCAGAAGATAAATTTCAGGAATTGGTTCTCTCCCCTTGTGGGGCCCAGGAATCAAACTCAGGTGGTCAGGCTTGGCAGCGAGTACCTTCACCCTCTGAACCTCAAGCTGATTTGTCTTAGTGTTCTCATGCATTTAAAAACCATGATAGCTGCAGGTCAGAAAAAAACAAAAACAGAAAAACTTAACCCCTTTCTCTTGGAATATGAGTGAAATATGGCCATAGTTTCATACAGTCCTTCTATAATTTGGTAGTTCTTAAACACTATTTTTAAAAAAAAAATACAGGTAAAAACAGCATATGATTTTTCTAAATTATTTTGATTGTTACCTTTTTTTTTTTTTGAGACAGGGTTTCTCTGTATGTCCCTGGCTGTCCTAGAACTCACTCTGTAGACCACACTGGCCTTGAACTCACAGAGATCCACCTGCCTCTGCCTCCCGATGCTGGGATTAATGACATACACCACCCTACCTGGTTTATTTTGATAATTAATTAATTAATTAATCAGAGGTAGGATTTCATTGTGTATCCCTGGCTGTCCTAAAACTCACTCTGTAAACCAGGCTGGCCTTAAACTCAGAGATCCTTTTGCCTCTGGGATTAAAGATATGCACCACCACCACCTGGCTATTTTGATCATTCTTAAGTGTCTATAACCCATTGATATTTTTATTTGCATCTTCTGTTAGGCTCATCACTTCTTTCTTACTGAGGTTTAAAGTCTGTTTTTCTCTTAGCTAGCGGCCTTTTATCATTTTATCTTATGCTATCATCATTATTATTACTTTACCATTGTCCTGTTTGTCTTATTAAATATTTTATTTGGGTTTTAGAGTACTTTATAATTTAAAAAAGGGACATGGGCATATGGTAGGGCTTTGGTCCCTAGTTAGTACTCATCATGGGCCATGGGGAAATGGAGAGTGTGCCAGGACTCTGCATCCAGTGGGGACTCCACAGGCCACAGGCCACAGGCTACCTCACTTGCCTTGAGCTTCTGGTGCCCATGATAGGTATCCTCAGAGACTAACCTAATCTTGGTATTTCTATCCTAGGCATCACCTGCTAGAAGACAGAAGAGGGAAGTGTTAGTGGATTCTCCAAGGTCAGAAGCAACTTCTAGAAGGCAAAGATACCAGAGAAGAGGGAGGAAGGCTCCTGGAATCAGGCTTGGAGAAGGAAAAAGGCCTAGGAAGACATTCAGGGGAAAGACCTCTGGAAATGGCAGAAATGTATTGTGGGGACTATGGCTGTTCGCCCTTCCCGAACATTGATGTTCTCATCTGTAAAATGAGACGATAGCCACACTTCCTCAAAGGACTATGAGTATTAACACAGGAGCATCTACGGGAGCAGCCGTTGTCCCTGGGTATTATCCACCCCCCCTGCATGGAGGCTCGCTGCAGGATAGCAGACCCCAGGTGACCTGCCTTGCTACTTGGAATATCTTCATTGACCTCAGTGTGTGCTTCTCTTTCCCATCTCCAAAGCTCCAAACAGCAGGGCACCACGGGAAAGTCGTCAGAGGCCCCTTTGCACCGTGTGCCCATCTTTTGTTTTTATGATTAATTTCATTTTGAATTATGTGTGCAGTGCACACGTGTTAGGGGGCACAGAAACACACAGAAGAGGGCGTTGGATTCCCTGCAGCTGGAGTTACAGGTGGTTGTGGGCTGCCCGGATGTAGGCGCTCTAAACCACGGAGCCACCTCCGGACACTCTTCTTTAGAATTCCGGGGTGGTGCCTGTGAGGGCTTTGGGCCGAATAGAGCCTAGAGCTGGAGGAGCAGATGAGGGATCAGGAGCCGGCCATTTTGTCTCTACAACACTGTTGAGTCCTTGGCACCAGAGGGTGGATACCCCTGCTCAGTTGACACAGTTCTGGGTAGGTTTCCTGTGTTCAGTAAATGCTGCTGACTGAGGCCAGGAGCACAACAGTGACTCAACAGCAGGACCTGTTCGCACAGGTAGCACAGCGAAGGAACCTTGGGGCCTGAACCAGCGGTGCCAATCCCCTTACCCCCTGCCCCAGTCTCTTGGATAGCCAGGCTGTGGAAGTGTGCGTGCGTGCGTGCGTGCGTGCGTGCGTGCGTGTGTGTGTGTGTGTGTGTGTGTGTGTGGTGTGTTTCTGTTTCTGATTTAGGCTTTGATCCATGCATCTTCCTACACTGCTCCTGTCTTTCCCAGGGCCTCAGAGAAGAGACAAGGGAGACAGTGCTATTGTACCTAGGGCTCGGACTACACAAGAGGAAGATGTAACTTGGCGGTGTTCCAGCGACTGAGCTGCCTCTCCCTTTTTCTGCTTCAGCATTCTGGGTCTGGGTCCTCATGACATCTCCTCCTGTTTCCCTGGTGAGTGCCAGCCACCTTCCCTCAGCTCCCTGAGGATACCGGTCCTGGAAAAGCCGGCTGGCAGAGCGGCACCAGCAGATTTTCCACTACCTGGATAGATCGTTAAAGGGTCACAGACTCGCAGGCCGCGAGGCCTTCTCTTGGCTTGGCTGTCACTCCACTAGGAAAGGGCCACCTTAGCGCTAGGCAGACGCTCAGACCCCGCTGAGGGTTGCTGGTCCCAGAGCACCTGGGGAGATGGGGAGCCAGGGAGGGAGGGAGATAAGGAGATGGTGAAATGGAAGAATAAAAAGAAAGGGAGAGAGAAAGTTGATCGAGAGGAGACAGTGGAGACTAGAGGAGAAGAGGGGGGACAGGAGAGGGAACTTCTAGGGAGCTGAACTCCCGCTGCCCCGGTGAAGGAAGTTTCCAAACACAGCCTGAAAGCCTTCCCCTCCGCCCCCACCTAGACTGGCCAGAAGAGATTCTTAGAGGAAGTTGGTCTCCTGCTGACGGGCTGTGGAAGCTAGCCGCCAGCCATTCTTGATGGGCACTTTAGATCTACAGTTCACTGAAGAGCCCCGAGGAGCCCATAGGGAACCTGCCCCATGAGCTCTGTGTACCTCCGACCACGTCTCTCTCCTCTCCGCTAAACTCAGCTAACTGTTTCTCTAACCTCCAGTTTCAGACAGAGAGGCGGGCGTGCCTGGGTTGGACCTGGTTGTGTTTGGAAGGAAGAAGGGAAAGATGCATTTTGCGATCTCTGTGTAGCAGTGTGAATATGGCTCAGTGTATAGCATTAATAACCCAGAATGGATTATGGATTATATGGGAATGCATAATGTTTTACACAGCTCAAATATGTTTTAATTAAGGAGTGATGTATTAAAATTTTCAGAATAAGAGTCAATCTCAGATGTCCCAATATAAAAGATCAGAGTTAGGGACTAGTCTTTGTTAATTAATTTAATTAAACCGTTCCTCGATGTACACGCATATCAGAGCATCTCACGGTACCGTTGTACCCTATACATATATGTAGTTATGATTTGTCAATTAATACTACTGAAAGTGAGAAAAGTATGAATGGTCCTTGTCGATGGCTGGGAAAATTACCCGTGATGCCCTGGATGGCCTCACAGGTTAGGGTAATAATGAATGTTTCCTTTTAAATCTCTCTTTTAATCCTCCTAGAACGTCAAAGGGATCAGAGTATATGAAATACACACACACACACACGTAAGCAAAAGCCTTCTGCTGCTGACAACCCGCCTGCCCCATGAAGAAACTGTCTTGTTTCCTTTCTCTTGGTGGAGCTGGGGATGGAGGTCTTGCCTTGCATTGCCCTCCCACTGAGCCGCAGGGCACCCAGCCTTGCTACTCCTTAAGCTGCAAATTGCACCCTTGGCTTATTTAAAGAGAAGAAAGAAAAAGACCGAGCAAGACCAAACAGATCTCACTTAATCGGAAGGAGGCTCAGCTCTGAACCACTGGAAGCAGAGGTCAGCGGGGCTCCTCCACCAGCCTGGGCTTTCTCTGATCTGGGGCCTAAAGCTGGCTGAGGCCTGAGGAGGCGCTGTCCTTGGGGATGGAGCTGCCAAGATCTCAGCAGAAGGCTGTTGAAGCATAGTTAGTTGGGGCATAGCATAGCGTCTCTGCCCTGTGTTAGAGTGTCACCCCCAACCCTCTGTAAGTTTTCACCAGAGAGGAGAGGATGCTGCTGTCTTCTAGGTGCAAAGGGGCTTTGGGGAGTTTGGGTTTCAAATCTTCAGTTCCAGCAGGACTGAGCAGGGAATCTGACTCCAGTCCTCAGTGCTGAAACAAAACCATGGCCTTTTGCATTCCAGTTGTGTTTAAGAACTACCCAGAATTGTCAGTCTCCTTCCAGAAAGTAAGTGAGGTGCAGGAACCTGCGGTTTATAAAATCTTCCCGGTACCAGACTCAGATAGAGCTGCAGCCTGTGTATAAGGGAGCACTTGCCTTCTGTTTTCCTGCGATTCCTCCCAGAGCCATCTAGACCCTCTTGTTTCTAGGAAGGCAAGCCAGGCTGCCCTCCAGAAGCTAGCTTTCTCCGCTGCTGTCTAGGGACTGGTGGCGGTCAGGGCTGGGCACTTAGTCCTTAGTGCCTACAAACAAAATCAACCAAGACAAAAGTAACCGCTTGGGGGTTGGAGGGATGACTCAGTCGGGAGGATGCTTGCTGGGCAAGAGGACCTGTGCCCAGAACCCACATAAAAATGCCTGGCTGTGGTGGGCAGAGCAGGGAAGGTCTAAACAGGAGGAGCCCTGGTGCTGCTTGGACAGCCAGCCTAGCCGAATTGATGGTCTCCAGGCCAAGGAGAAATACCCTCTCAATAGAGGTGACAGCATTCATTCCTAAGGACAACAACAGAGGTAGTCATCCAGCCTCCACACATACATACCTATATACATACACAGACATACATACATTCATGTGAACATACACAGACATTTATGAATAAAACAAAATAAAAAGCAAGAACTCTGGGTGAAGAGAATAACAGACTTTTTTTAAAAAAATTTTATTTCTTTTTTTCCCCCAAGATTTATTTTTAAGTGCATTGGTGCTTTGCCTACATGTATGTCTGTGTAAGGGTGTCAGATCCCCTGGAACTGGAGTTACAGACAGTATGTGGGTGCTTGGGATTGAACCTGGGTTGCTTTAGAAGAATAGCCAGTGCTCTTAACCGCTCAGTCATCTCTCCAGCCCCAAAGACTTAGTTTCTTAATTCATATTCATGCTTCTTAACTTTGGACATTTAAGACTTATATTATTCTCTCTCCCTCTCCTCTCCTCTCCCCTCTTTCTCTCTCTCTCCCTCCTTCCCTCCCTTCCTTTCTTTTTTATTTTTTCCAGACAAGGTTTCTCTGTGTAGCCCAGGCTGTCCTGACACTTGATCTGTAGACCAGGCTGGTCCATTTGTCTCTGCTGGGATTAAAGGAGTGCACCACTACTTCCCAGGTGAGACTCCTATTATTTGAAAGCTACACAAGTCATGAATATATCCACTTTTCCCCTATACTCTCTCTTTCTTTCTCTCTTTTTCACTATATAGGCCTTACTGGCCTAGAACTCACTAAGTAGACCGGGCTGCTCTCAAATTCACTCACAGAGATTCACCTGCCTCTACCCTCATTAATGCATGTGCCATTATGCCCAACTATGAATATATTCTTTTTAAATTTATTTATTTATTTTATATGCATTGATGTCTTGCCTGGATGTATGTTTGCGTGAGGGTATGGGATCCTCTAGAACTGGAATTGCAGACAGTTGTGAGCTGCCATGTGGGTGCTAGGAATTGAACCCAGGTCCTCTAGAAGAGCAGTCAGTGCTCTTAAGTGCTGAGCCATCTCTCCAGCCCCTATATTCTTATTGTAAACATGCCAAGCTCTGAGAACTCCCCATTCCCTGCTCCTGCTCTCCCCTTATACAGAGTCCAATAACAAGGCGACTGTAAACCTGCAGGGCTGGGTGAAATCTGAGGGTTCAATGTGAAGAAAAAGGAAGGTGGAAGAGCCCGCTAGTACTTTTTTCTGTTTTGACTTACATAATATTTCATTTCTGGAGCTAGGTCTGGGTGGGTGGTGACTGAACCTTGCACTCCACACATGCTAAATACAAGTTCTACCATGGAGTAACCTTCACTCGATGTATATAATGTTTTAGCTATGTCATGTAACATTAAATAAGTTTTCTGTTGCAAAAACGTGAATACAAAAACATTTCTTTTCAAAAGATTTTATCTAAAACCATGGCAAAGCTTAAGACACCGACGTTCTGTATGTCCACGGACCTGCTGCCCCCTGTCACCACACAAGTCCAGTCGCTAACATGCAATTTTGTCACCTTTTCTGACTGGCTAACCCAAAACAGACTGGACACTTGCTCCTCTTCGATGCTTGCCACAAACAATGCCACAGCATCCCAGGCAGGAGAGTCTTTATACTTCTAGAGATCGTCAAAAGTCTGTTTTCTAATGGTTATTTTGAGTGTCTGAGTGTTTTGCCTGCATGTCTACCTGGTGCCCACTGAGGCCAGAAGAGGGAATCTAATCTCCTGGAACTGGAGTTACAGATGGTTGTGTGCCATCATGTGGGTGCTAGGAACTGAATCCAGGTCCCCTGCAAGAGCAGCCAGTGCTCTTAATCACTGAGCCATCTCTCCAGCCTCAAAGTATTTTTTTTAATTTAAATTAATATTTTTAAATAGCAGGTATCTCTTTAAAATTTTATTTATTTTTATTTTATGTGCTTAGTTCTTTGCCTGCATGTATATCTGTGAGAATGTTGGGTCCCCTGGAACTGGAATTACGGACAGTTGCGAGCTGCTATGTGGGTGCTGGGAATTGAACCCAGGTCCTCTGGAAAAAACAGCCAGTGCTCTTAACCACTGAGCCATCTCTCCAGTTCCCTAATTTTTTTAATGGATGAATAATATTCCATATCCAGAAGCCATAGCTTAGTTAACTATTTTCTGTTGGTGATATTTGACTTGTTTCTATTGTAGTCTACTGGGCACCATCATTCTTTGGCTTAAAACAGATCCCTGGCCTACTGGCTGCTGAAATCTCAGATTCTTTCTGAAAAGATTAGGTTTTTATAATTACTAATTATTATTTTTGAGACAGGGTGTTTCTTTGTCTAGCTGTCCTGGAACTCGCTTTGTAGACCAGGCTGGCCTCAAACTCACAGAGATCCAATTACTTCTGCCTTTTGAGTGCTGGGATTAAAGGCGTATGCCTCCACCACCCAGCTTTATTTTTTATTTTTTATTTTTTTTTATTTTTATTTTTTTTTTATTTTTATTTTTTTTTGGTTTTTCAAGACAGGGTTTCTCTGTGGCTTTTGGAGCCTGTCCTGGAACTAGCTCTTGTAGTCCAGGCTGGTCTCGAACTCACAGAGATCCGCCCGCCTCTGCCTCCCAAGTGCTGGGATTAAAGGCGTGCACCACCAACGCCCGGCTCCAGCTTTATTTTTCAAAGATTTATTTATTTATTATGTATACAGTGTTCTGTCTGCATGTATGCCTACAGACCAGAAGAGGGCACCAGATCTCATTACAGATGGTTGTGAGCCACCATGTGGTTGCTGGGAATTGAACTCAGGACCTCTGGAAGAGCAGTCAGTGCTCTTAACTACTGAGCTATCTCTCCAGCCCCCCGACCCAGCTTTATTTTTAAATGTTTACTTTGTAGTTTATTTATGTGTGTGTGTGTGTCTGTGTGTGTGTGCAAGTGTGCACGTGTAAGCTATGAATGTGCAGGCACCTGTGGAGGCCAGAAGGTGGCATCAGGTCTCCTGGCACTGTCATTATAGGCAGTTGTGAGCCACCCAACTTGGGTGCTGGGAACTGGTGTCCTCTGCGAGAGCAGTATGCACTCTTAACTCATGAGCCGCCTCTCCAGCCCCTATGTATGTACGTACGTATTCATGTATGCATGTACGTATGTATGTATCTGTGTACATGTATGTATGTATGTATTTATTTAGCTATATAGAAGATTGAACCTAGTGCCTTCTACCTCTACCATCCAGCAACATTTCCAGCTGTTTAGAATGACATCATTTACTGCCCTCATGAGATATTTGTGACAGAAAGGCAGGCTGCCAGTGACAATTCTGAGATGCAGCAGAGCCATGGAGTGTCTCAGTGTGCATTCACGAAGTGAGGGCTGAAAGACACGTCAAGACTTTGTTTTAGACACATGCTGGGCTCTGAGCTTCAGGCCCACCCTTTGTGTCCACCCTCTGCTGCTGGCAGAGGCTAGAGAGGCTGACTTCCTCCTTGACCACTCGCTGCTCTTCAGGGACAGTCTGAGCTGCTGTGACCTGGGGTGAAGACCACAGATCCTGTTACGGGTCCCTCTAGAAAGCCTCCGTTCTCGGCCTCCCCCCTTCCTGTGACTAATTTCTGAAATCCCTGTGACTGAGGAGGTCGAGGATGAAGTTTCCCACTCCTGGAGGGCTCTGGGTGCCAGACTGGGGCCAGGGGGGTGATGGTGGGTGACAGCTAGGACTCCTGTGTGGTCACATGCCATCCCTCAAGAGCAGAAGCAGGAGCCTTCAGATTGGGTGGCAGCAGCTGTGGGGTCCTGGGGTAACCTCACTGATGGCTGGGTAGATAGGCTTCTCTTGTGTTAGGCGATTCCAGAAAGCAACGGGCTCCCCGATGAAAAGGCCATGGACACTGTCTTAGGGAATCTGCCGGCCCGGCTCTGACAGTTCTCAGCTGCTCCATAAATCTTCCATCAGTTTCATCCGGCCAAAGAGATGTCATCACCGTTTTCTCCCAGCGACAAGGAAGGAAAGGTCCGTCTTCCAGTCCCACCCAAGACAAAGGAGACAAGCAGGAAAGTTTCCAACAGGAGGCGCAGGGAGGGCTGTTTGTGCAGAAACCATTGGTGCTTAGATGCTGGGGTACACGTGAGGATGATGCCTGCACTGGGCATGAGTGCTTGGGACTCCCCCACATTTAACAGACAGAACTTCAGAAGCCTGAAGTTAGAAGTAGCCATCATTCGGTCCCCTCGGACTCAACAATCCACTTATTGTCTTAAGACAATAGAGTCTGTATTGTAAATAGTAATTTTTATGCAGCATCTCAATACATTAACTTAGAAATACCAAGTATGGGGGAGGCCCAGGACTCCTCTGAACTCCTGCCAACCTGTTCAAACTCTGTTCAAACTCTGCCCAGTGTGTGTCTGCCAAGGCATCCCTGACACTGGCTGCTGCTCACATGCCCCCTCCCCCGCCCTCAGGAATCATCTGCATATGATACAGCCCTGTGGCCAATCCATACCTCATCTGGAGATGGGGAAGATTTAAAGTTGCCGGGTCACATTGGTTGGTCTGTGTGGTTTATTAGAAGTCAAATGCATCTTGTTTGCCCAGAACGTACACACCAAGGGGCTGGCGCCCCTTCTGCCTTGGAGCTTGGGAGCCAGTTGTTCTTCAGTCTGGCGCATCCATGATGCTCGGGGGCAGCCTGGGGTTTTCATGCTCCCTCATGGAGCACCAACTGGGAGAGGGTGTCTCCACTGTGCAGGACACCCAGGGTGGAAGCTGTTTCAGTAGTTGTATGAAGACAACGATGACAACATCCTCAATAAAGCCTGAACACACAAAGGAACCATCAAGGCATGGGACTCCAAGGCAGCTGGGGAAGTAAGTGCTTGTCTGCCTCGTTCATACTATAAAGGCAGAAGGGCAAGGTCGTCTAGAAGACAGGGCAGTTGCCCACAGTGATTCAGGCAGATCATACTTCTGAATTGTGGTATAAATCTAAGTGCTGGGATGAGGATAAAAATGACCCAATCGGGCTCTGCTGGTACAGCTGGCTCCTTGCATGTCAGAGCTCAGCACCTACAGAGTCAACCAGGCTGGAAATATTTGGAAAAACTCTTGTCTATACTAAACTTGTATAGGTTTTTTTTTTCTTTTAAATCATGATTATCTAAACAATACAGTACGACAGGTATTTACAGAGCACTTGACCCATACTAAACACTGCAGACCCTCTACAGAAGGGTTAGATCGTATGGGAGGATGTGCCTGCGTGCTATATAAATACCCCACTGTTTTATAGAAGGGACCTGAACGTTCCTGGGTTTATAAAGAGGAAGGACGTTCGGAACGAATTCTTCTTAGATGCCCAAGTGCACACACAGGGCTGTGAGGACAGCTCAGTTTGTAAAGTGCTCACCTTAGGAGGTTGAGGATCTGAGTTCAATCCCCTGTGTGTGTGTTGGGGGAGAAGGGGGCGAAGCTGGGCATGATGGCATGTGTTTGTAATCCAGCGGCTGGGGAGTCTGGGATCCCTGGGCCTCACTGACTGGCCAGCCTAGCCTACTTAGCAAGCTCCAGAGAGTGAAAAACCCTTTCTCATAAAGCGAGGTAGGGACTGGGGAGATGGCCAGTTCTTCCAGAGGACCCAGCTTTGATTCCTGGGATCTACACAGCAGCTCACAAACATTCACAACTCCAGTTTTAGGGGTTCTGACAACCTCTTTTGACCTCTACGGGCACCAAGCATGCATGAGGCACCCAGGCCTACGTGCAGGCAAAACACTCATACAGGTTAAGGAAACTCTGTTTTTTTTTTTTTTTAAAGCAATGTAAATGGAACCAAGGAGTGACAACAGAAGCTGTCCTCTTGTCTTCTCATGCACATGTGCGCGCGCGCGCGCACACACACACACACACACACACACACACACACACGAACACACGCACACACTCATAGTCCCCTCAAACCATTTATTTTACTTAATGTTATTTTTCCATGTAATATTTCTACACCAAAACTCAAGCCAAAACCATTGTCTGATTTCTCCAGTCCAGTTCCCCAGGAGGCCTGGCTGCCCTACCTGGTTTGTGCTGATGCCCACCCTCCTCATGTGCAGACCCACTGGGCAGTAGCTAGGGCTGAACTCCTGTTTACTTGCTGAGCCTTGACCCATTTCTATGGCACATGAAAACCATTCCTGTTGAACTCTGTTGCTGAAACAGTTCTGACCTCAGGTGAATGGCCAGGGATCCAGGCAGAGGAAGGGAGTAGGAGGGAGGGATGTGTTGGCCTCCACCAGCACTTAAGCCAATGACCTGGGCTTGTCTGATCGAGTTGCCCACATTAGGCCAGTGGTTCTCAAATGCACATTGGAGGTATGTTCACACACACAGAATGATGCCTGCCCTCTGCCACGTTTCCTTGTCAGTTGCCTGGGTAGGGCCCGAGTCATAGTGAACGCTTTTAATTTCAACGAGGGCCTTGCTATATACTCCAGGTTGGCCTAGAACTTATTACATAGCCCAGGATGGCCTTGAACTTGAACATCTTCTGCCTCTGGCTCTCAAGGGTTGGGAATACAGGTGTGTAATCTTGTGACTTGTTTCTGTCAATAGAACGTGATGAGTCGCTCTGCTCTCTGAAGGTCCTGGAATTCAACCCCTTGTCTTTCTGCCTGAGGCCTTGCTGCAGTCAGTTTAACTTCCTGGAGTACAGAGCAGGTGGAGGGGACCACAGTCCCAGCCCCTTCCAGCACTGATTATCGGATGCCCGAGTGACAACAGCTGGAACATTCCAGAACCAGTTGATCAGCGAGTTCAGGTTTGTCAACTGAGATACTGATGTTTGTGACCAAGTGATTCTTTGTTGCAGGGGCTGTAAGTTTTGTATCACCCATGGCCTCTCCAGTGGAAACCAGCAGTACCCATCAACCGTGTCTTTAGGCATCACAAGCATACCTGGTTGCTGAGCAGGTTTCACCTGTGGTTGAGAACCCGCGCCATAGTGGAATGCAGCTGAACAATGAACTCTGGAAACCACCAGAAGGACCCATGCAGTCATCCAGCCCCAAACTGTGGAAGTTACTGGGTTTTGGGGTTTTGGGGTGGTCCCTATGGGGGATAACTGAGAGCCTTTCCTCACTTTCCCTGATTTCTTTCCTTGGCATCACGCATTAAGAATATTAAAGGATGTTTTAAAAAAGCTGAGTTTTGAAATGTTCCAGAATCCAAAACTATTGGAGCACAGTCAGGCTGTCCAGACATTATTCTGTCCTGTTACATGCAAGTCATGTGATTCTTGGTAAATCAGAACCTGTCTGGTCCTCATTTTCTTCATCTATAAGATGAAGAAAGTACTATTTTTTAAAAGAGAAAATCTATTTACATTTATTTATCTTATGTGTGTGTTTTTCCTGCATGTTTGTATGCATACCATGTGTGTGCTGGGTCCCCACCGAGGCCAGAAGAGGCCATCTGATCCCATGGACCTGGAGTTACAGATAGTTGTGAGCCACCATATAGGTGGGTGCTGGGAACTGAACCTGTGTCCTCTGCAAGAGCAACAAGTACTCTTAACTATCAAGCCATCTCTCCAACCCTGAAGAGTTGTTTTTTGTTTTTCGAGACAGGGTTTCTCTGTAGCTTTGGCGCGTGTTCTAGAACTATCTCTTAGACCAGGCTGGCCTCGAACTCACAGAGATCCACTGCTTCTGCCTCCCGAGTGCTGGGATTAAAGATGTGTGTCACCACCGCCTGGCCAGAAGAGATTTTATTGCATAAGCTCTCAATGATGTGGAGCACAGATGGACATTTCCCTGTGTTCTGGGAAGGAGTGGATGGTGATGCTTTAGGCTTCACAGACCACACAGCTTCTGCCACAGTGACTCAGACAAAGTGAAAACAGCCACAGAGCAATGCTTGAGTGGGCGTGGCTTCTGACACAGTCCTCCCGCCCAGAACAGCTGCTCTCATCTGAAGGAGTGTGGCTGTCACTCAGTAAGGCTTGATTTGTCTCTGGACTTCAGCGTGCCCATCCCAGAGATGGCACATGAGAAAGTTTTGGCTGCTGCCTACTGTCTCTGTTAGGGTTTCTGTTGCTGTGATAAAACGCCATGGCCAAAAGCAGCTTGGGGAAGAAAAGATGTCTTACAAATTAGCCTTTTACATCATAGCCTTTGAGGGAAGTCAGGGCAGGACTCTGCAGGCAGGAGCTGATCGTGGCCAAGGAGGAGTGTTGCTTACTGACTTGCTCCTGTAAGTCAGTTTGTTCAGCCTGCTTTCTTACAGAATTCAGGACCACCAGTCCAGGGATGGCTCCACCCACTATGGGCTGGACCCTCCCACATCAACTAGCAATTAGGAAAATACTCCAAACTTGTTTACAGGGTTGGCTTTTTCTTAACTGAAAGTCCTTCTTCCCAAATGGCTTTAGGTTATACGAAGTTGACATAACTAACCAGGACACCTATTACAAAGGAAACCCTTGATGAGTGAGTGACAGCTGTCAGCGATGCTGCCAGAGGTACGTGCACCTTACCTCTTTCTCAGTCTTCTTCTTCTACAGTCTTGTACTTTCTGGCTTCATCCATGATTATTTTGGCTCAACTTTGGCCGATAGTAGTAGCCAGTTCCAAGATGGTGCCCGATTGGCTTTAGTTCCTGGTTTTCTGGATGGGTCAGAGTCATTGGAGGAGAACTGTGCTCACAGTGTTATCCCACAATGCATAGTGCTGATCTGGCAACCAACTGGCATTGTAAAAATATCCATAAAAAATGACCTCAGATCCTAGGTAACAAAGACACTGTGGCTTCCTTTCTGTCCTCTTTGGGTGGTCCACTGGGAGAAACTGGCTGTCAATTTTGAGGACGCCTAAGCAGTCCTGTGGGAAGGGCCTCCTGCCATAGGCTAACCTGACCTTTCCAACCATGTGAACCGTATTGGAGGTGAACCTTCCAGCTTTGGCTAAGCAAGCCTTCAGATGACTGCCATATGCAGTCCTGATCCTAAGCCAGATGATGACGCTAAGCTGGGTTTCTGACCCACAGAAGTTTTATGAGACAATGCATGTCCCCCCCCCCCCTTTTCTGCAGCCTTAGGACATTTGTGATGCAGCCATAGCTAGCCGATACTCTAGCTCTCATGCTTCCCCTACATTGACTAACTGCTGATTTGTTCGTGTAAGGGCAGAGGCTGGTTTGCAAGTTTGCCTAACATTTTGCTTGATGGAATAATTGGCAGAAATCAACACGATTAGCTTGTTATTACTGCTAGATTTGAAAGCTAGAATTTGAAAATTCCTGGTTTAAGCGATTTTTACCTCTAATCTGACCCATTACATCCTGCTACCCACCTTCAGACCATGTGGATTATGGATACTGTATATCAAGGTTAGTAACACACTCTACCACTCATTACACATTCCTATCACTGTCAAGGTCTCGCTGAAGAAGGTTCCAGTGCCAGCTCTGTTTTGTTCAGATCAGGGATGAGTCCGGATGTCTCCACCTAAACTCATGTTGAAATTTAATATCCACTTAATACTCTGAGGTATTAAGAGGTGAGATCTTGAAGAGGTGATTAGGGCCTAAGGGCTCTGCCCCTGTGAGTGGATTAATCCACCTTTGGATTAATGGATTACTGGGCTAATGGGTTATCTCGAGAGAGGTCTCTTATGGAAGCCAATTTGGCTCTCTTACCTACAGAGGGGCCACACTCCCTCTGTAGAGTCCCAGCTGGCAAGAAGGACCTCTGCAGGTGTGGCTTCTAGACTTTGGGCACCCCACCATCAGAGCCATGAGACAAATAAAACTCACTTCTTTATACACTGCCCAGTGTCACGCATTCTGTGCGGTGGTAGGAGACAGACTAAGGTACATCTTCCAGATGAATGAGATGTAGAGTCAGAGTTAGGACATGGTATCAACGCGATGGAACGCGAGGCCTCGGCCTCCCCGATGTTCCGCTTCTCAGAGGCCCACTCTGTCTGTGCTGTTTCTTCTTCCCCGTGTCCTCTGCCCTCTTCTGCAGCAGGGAAACACCCATTTCTATTTCAGGACCCAGCTCAACTGTCACCTCCATTGTGCCACCTTTCCCTCTGACATTCTCACCCACTTAACAAATATTTATCTGGGGACTAGCGACTGACAAGTCCAGTCTCGCAGTCCCGAGGATTCAACTGTAAAAATAAAGCAAACAAAAAACTGAAAGAAAAACAGGGTTCTCCCATTTAAGGAGGTGTTCCGATGGGAGAAAACAAACAGACACCTAGGATTTGACTCTAGTGCCTACTGCTGTGCTAATGGATTGTTTGGGGTTGGGAGCAAAGGAAAGGGAGGGAGTGAAGGAGAGATCCCAGTGTCTACGGATAAGGCTCGGGCTTCTAGGCTGACTTTCTGGAGGGTGAAGACTCTTTCGATGTGTGTGAAAGAGGACAAGCACTAGAGAAGAAAGCAAGGACTCTCTCACAGGTGGGTTAAATGTTACATTGTTTATAATCCAAGTTTTTCCATTGTCAGTGTTAGAGATCGAACCCTGGACTTCCTAGATGTTAGACAAGTGTTCTTGTCACTGAGTTGTGCTCAAATCAGACACCCACATTTGGGCAGTTGTCTCCTGAGTCTATGCTTTAGCAGATGCATCTGCAAGGGACTCAGGAAGCTGGAAACCGGTGTACAGATGGTGTCTAAAGTCAGAGGGATGGATGAAATTAGGCAGGAAGAGCACGGGGAGGAGAGGAGAGCCCAGGAACGTACGTAGGGAGGGTGTGGAGGGGGATGAGGCGGCCCAGGAATGGTCCTATCTTGGCTCGAGTTATTTTTTCCCCACCTAACTCCCCCACGCTCTATTTTTGCGCTTGTTGAAAGGGTATGTTCCTCAGCAGGCTGGGAGTGTCTTGGGTGCAGATCCCGTGTCTAATGTCGGTTGTTGCTATGCTTTGTGTGACGCGCGGTCCACAGTGGGTGGTCCTAAATGATAGCTGGTGTCACAGGATCACACAGTTGAATGAAGAGCTGCTGTCAGCCAGGAGGCCGGGAGTTGCCAGCGCAGTGTATGCCCCCCTGGGTGGCTGTTGGCTTATGGGTGTTGTCTTCCAGACTAGGACTCGTGAGAGAGACCCCCAAGGGAGATCCAGCTAAGAAAGTAGGGTGGAGTAAAACAGAACCTTTGTGCCAGAAAATCCAATGGGTCAGTAGAACCTCAGGATTTGAGGTTTTCAAGACAATGAGGAGCAACTGGATGAACATGACATCGATGACGGTTACTTGGTAGGGAGCCAGAGTCTCAGGGAAGAAGAGAAGTATGAGGGTGCAGGATTCAGTATTATTGAGCGTGTTAAATAGCAGGCCCTTTATATCTGTTCTAAGTCTTACCAGTTTCAATTTTTATTTAATTCATTTTTTATTCTTTTTTAAAATTCATTTTTATGTGCATTGATGTTTTGCCTGCATGTATGTCTGTGTAAGGATATTAGATCCCCTGGAATCAGAGTTACAGTTGTGAGCTGCCATGTGGGTGGGTGGGTGCTGGGAATTGAAGCTGGGTTCTCTGGGAGAACAGACAGTACTCAACCACAGAGACATCTTTCCAAACTTCTTTTTTATTCCTTAAATTCTAAAGTTGTTGTTGTGTGTATGAACGCACGTGGACTAAGGCACATGTGTGGAAGTCAGAGGATAGTTCTGTGTACCCGGTTCTTTCCTTCCACCTTTATGGGGTTCTGTTACCCGCTGAGCCAGGTTTCCGGCCCCTATCTGTGCTGTAAAAACAGGCTTACCCTCATCCATGGAGGAGGTGATAGTTGGGGTGAGCCTTGAAGCGAAAGGAGGTCTTCATCTGCTAGAGAGGAGGAGGGAGGAACTCTGGGAGAGGGGGCAGTGTGGGAGAAGATAGTGGGGTCTGAGCAGCTTCACAGTGACTCTAGATGCAGGACCTATCTGTTTTAAATGCTGCCAAGCAATGATCCATGGGAGGAAACAGTGCAGTACAAAGCCCGATGGAGGAGCTGGAGAGATGGCTCAGTGGTTATGAGCACTGTCTGCTCTTCCAGAGGTCCTGAGTTCAATTCCCAGCAACCACATGGTGGCTCACAACCATCTGTAATGAGATCTGGTGCCCTCTTCTGGGGTGCAGGTGTATATGCAGGCAGAATATTATATACATAATAAATAAATAAATCTTAAAAGAAAGCCAAGCCAGGCGGTGGTGGCGTACACCTTTAATCCCAGCACTTGGGAGGCCGAGGCAGGTGGATCTCTGTGAGTTCGAGACCAGCCTGGTCTACAAGAGCTAGTTCCAGGACAGGCTCCAAAGCCACAGAGAAACCCTGTCTTGAAAAAAAAAAAAAAAAAAAGAAAGCCAGATGGACAGACTGCCAGATAGCCCTCTGCCTCTGCTTTCATTGTTGCTGATGGACAGTAGCTCCTGGTCCTAGTCTTTTATCTATCTGTCTGTCTGTCCATCATCTATCCTTTTATCTATCCCTATCTATCTATCTATCTATCTATCTATCTATCTATCTATCTATCTACCTACCTACCTATCTATCTTTGAAACAGGGTTTCTCTCTGTAGCCCTGGCTGCTCTGGAACTCACAGAATCCTCCTGCCTCTGCCTCTGCCTTGCTCGTGTTGGGATCAAAGGCGTGCACTCCCATGCCGGCTCTAATCCCAGTCTTTTAAAAGCTATTTTATTCCCACCAAACTGATTTGAATGTCTCTCTTGCCATCTTTTGTTTTCAGTAGGCTGTTAAAAGCATGTGCCCCGGAGAGGCTTTTTTCTCTTTCTGCTGTTGGGGATGTACATGGCTTCCCAAATCTGTGGTAAGATAATGTCTCTGTTGGGAAACTCTCATGAGCTATTGCAATGCTTTTTTTATTTTTATTTTTTTGTTGGTTTTGAGCCTAGCCCAAGGGGTGGGGTGAGCCATCTTTTCAGCCCATCAATTATTCCCTCAGAAATTCTTCTATTGTATTGTCTTTCTCTTAAACTGGTGTTTATTTACGATGTTAGATTTTACTAAATAATTTACCTATTTTGCCCTAGCTTCTATATTTCCATCCTTCTTTCTTTCCTTTTTTTAAAAAAAGATTTATTATGCATACAGAGTTCTGCCTGCATGTATGACTACGTGCCAGAAGAGGGCACTAGACCTCATTATAGATGGTTCCGAGGGAACCGAACCCAGGTCCTCTGGAAGAATGGCAGCCAGTGCTCTCAACCTCTGAGCCATCTCTCCAGCCCCTTCTGTTCTTACTTTATCCAAGTAACTTCTGACCTAAAATAGTTTAGCATTAAAAAAATTAAGGGGCTGGAGAGGAGACTCGGCGGTTAAAACAGCAGTTGGAGGAGGCTCACTGGCTGACTTCCAGAGAATGGGGGTTCGGTTCCCAGTACCCACATCACATGGCTCACAGCTGTCTGTAACTCCAGTTCCAGGGATTCCAGAGCCTTCTTCGGTACCACACACACACACACACACACACCCCATCCGGTCATGCTGTAGGCGTGTCTGTGGTGCCTCTTCTTGGTTAAGGATGGATGCAGGAGGCCCAGCCTGCTGTGGGCGGTGCCATCCCTAAACAGATGGTTCTGTAAGAGAAGTCGTTGAACAAGCCAGTAAGCAGCACTCCTCTGTGGTCTCTGCTTCAGCTTCTGCCTCCAGGCTCCTGCCCGGATTTCCCCCAGTGATTCAGGATATATGGAAGTATAAGTCAAATAAATCTTTGCCCCAAGTTGCTTTTGGCCCCAGCAATAGAAACGCACGCACATAGACACACGCATCAAGGTGAATCTTAGCCCTCCACACACACAACATGAGAGTTCTCATTTGCGTTCTTAACTTTTGTTCACATATTGTCTTCAGTTCTAACCTTGCTACATGGCCTTTAGTTTGAAACAGTGTCTTGCTACATAGTCCAGGCGGGCCTTGAACTCTCAGGGATCTCCTGCCTAGGTAAGCCAAGAGTTGTGATCTTAGGCATGCGTCACTAAGCCTGGCAGTAGCTCTTTAAAAAATAGTTATTAGTTTTCTTCCAAAATCCTGCCCACCCTCTCCCATTAGAGGTTGATGTTGTCTTCTGTGGCTAGCCACCTTCTCCGCTGAGAAAGGTTCCCTTGCTGAACCTGGAGCTCACCGTTAGACTGGCCAGTGAGGTGGTACTGGGATCACAGGCACATGGGCTGTGGGGCAGGCAGGGGCTTTTCCACATGGGTGCCAGGGACTGGACTCAGGTTCTCATTATTCCACAGTAAGAATGCTGCTTTGAGCCATCTCCTTAGTGGCCTCCCTCGTCTTCTATTTTATTTCCTTAAATTTTGCAAGAATGTTTTTGGAGAATTTATTTGCCCTAATAATCAAAGCCTCCCTGAGCCGGTTCCTATTACTAGCTGATTGCCTGTCTGCCTCCCTCTCCTTAAGTGCTCCTTTGGATGCTTTGTGACATTTTATTTTCACTGTGGTTTGGATGCTGTATTTTGCAAACTCATAGACTTGAGGTTCACATGATATGTAAAAGCAAAAGAAAGTGCTTGATGATATCTCTTCATTTTTACACTCCAAGGAATTCCATCAGCTCCTAATGGTTTGCCTGTCTTGTGGTCTCTGCTCTGGGGTGGGTCCTGTGGCCTCTGCTCTGGTGGATGAGGTTGCTCTGAGCCACCCAGCTGCACCTCGTGGTTTCCAGGCCTCCTGCTGCGTATGTGCAGGACTTTGGGGGCCGTGTGGTTCTGTTTCCTTATTTGTCAAACTAGGGTAAAAATGCTGGCTTCCTTGCCTCATAGATTATAACTGAGACGGGTGGGATAAGCTGTGGGGAACATGGAACCCAATGTAAACACAGTGTGCCCGGAGCCCATGTCCCCTGATTCTCATCCCAGGACTTTCCGTCATCTGTGCTCTTTGGGAAGGAGGGGTTGATGTGGGCTCGCAGCCCAGGGGTGCGGTGCCCAGAATAACTGCATCCAGAGGTCTCTCTCTCTCACTCTATTTTTCTTTCTTCTTATTTTTTGTTTATTCATTTTTCATTCATTCATTCATCATTTTTTTGACACAAGTTCTCTCTACATAGCCTTGGTTAACCCAGAACTCACTGTATAGATCAGGCTGGTCTTGAGAGCTCACAATGATGCCTGTGATTAAAGGCCTGTGCCACTAGGCTCCTGTGCCACCAGGCTCCTGTGTCACCGCTCCTGTGCTGCCACGCCTGTGGTGTTACTCCTGGCTTGGAGGTTTCTTCTGTTGCTGTTTGAACAATAGCTTAAGTAGTCCATTGTGTTAGGCAGACAGCCCCCTCCCAATTCCAGAGATCAGAACTAGGCCCTAGATCTATATCCTCAGACTTAATTGTTTAGTTTTTCCTACTTTATTTATATATGTATTTATTTATTGATGCTGGCACAGAACCCAGGCCTTCCTGTGCTCTGGGCACAACAACTACTAATGCTGGACCTCCCCTCCTCTGCCCCCCACCCAACAGTCAGCTTGCAGACTCTCAGGAAGCACCAGGAAGAAGCCCGGGTTTGCCTTCCAGCAAACTTCCCAACCCTGGCTTCCCTGTGCAGACAGGGCCCCTTCTGATCTCAGGCTTATTTTGGCCTCTATGAACTGTGCAGAGCCAGGGCTGACCCCACTGATCTGTGGATGTGTGGCCAAGACAGGTCCCAGCATCCTGCCTGGGCTGTGTGCGTGAGCAGAGCCAGTGCTGCAACGTGATGGCATTGTGACAGGGTGAGGGAGCGATCCTGCCTGGGACTCCCGGCGGAGATTAGATTACAGCAGAGCCGTCCGTCTGGGCAAGGCGGGCCCCTTGGTTCTGTTCACTCCATCTGCAGCAGAGCCCAGAGTCACCTGCTGGCCTGAGCTGCTGATGTAGGGACACCAGGTAGCGGCAGAGCCAGGCAGCTCATTTCGGAGCCCCTCAAATGCCCTGCACTTCTTCTGTTATTGTTTTGGTATTTTGTTTATTTCAAGACAGATTTTTCTGTAGCCCTGGTTGTCCTGGAACTTGCTCTGTGGACCAGGCTGGCCTTGAACTCAGAGATCTACCTGTCTCTGCCTCCCGAGTGTTGGGATTAAGGGTGTGTGCCTCCGTGCCCCGTCGTGCTTTGACATCTCTTTTGCTTCAACAGCCTGTTTTTCTTTGTGAGCTTGTGTGTTTCTGCAGTGCCAGCCCATCTGGTGAGGACTGCCAATCACCTGGCCATCGGCTGCCACTGCTGTGCCCTTCTCATGGCCTCTGTGGGAATCCCAGTCCTTCTGAGGCAGGGGCAGTGGGGTTTGGAGGGAGGACCTCAGGCGTCACTTGCAAGGTGACCTTGATCTCCTAGTTAGCCTCTGGCTGTTTTCTCCCCAGTGACTTTCTGTGATCTCCATCTCCTGGTTGTGAGGGCCATGTGGACTGGGGTACCTGGATGTTTCCAGAATAACGCTGGCACCTCGCATGCATCCATGGGGCATTCTATTCTTATCCTGTTGCTATATTTTTGCTTGTTTTCTGTTAAATAGTTTGGGAAAAACTTAGCGATGAGAAGTAATTGTGCCACCCACCTCAGGCATCTGGGAGCTGTTGCTGAGGACCCTTGGGGAAGCAGTGTCCAGCTGAGGTGGAGGGAAGCAGGGTCAGGAAGGGCATCTGTATGGAGCCCCTTGGGTTGACCAGGGGAAACCGGAGCTTTATGCTGTGCCCTCCATCCATGCCTGAGATTTCCTGCCCGGGCCCCTTTGCAATATCAATCTTGAAAAAAAAAAGACCTTATTTTTAAGTATGTGTATGTGAGTACATGTGTACGTGTGTGCGTGTGTGCGTGCATGTGTGTGTAGGTAGGTAAGTACACGTGAGTGTAGGTCCCCTGCAAACCAGAGTGTAGAATGCCCTGAAGTTGGAGTTACAGGTACAAGGCACGGGTGCTGGGAACCAAACTTGGGTCCTCTGGAAGGGTAGCAAGCACTCTCCGCCACGAGGCAGCACTTTAGCTGTCTTTGTTTGTTTGTTTTTGCTTTTTTTTAAGATTTATTTATTTATTATGTATACAGTGTTCTGTCTGTTTGTATGCTTGCTGGCCAGAAGAAGGCACCGGATGTCATTACAGAGGGCCGTGAGCCACCATGTGGTTGCTGGGAATTGAACTCAGGACCTCTGGAAGAGCAGCCAGTGCTCTTAATCTCTGAACCATCTCTCCAGCCCCCTGCTTTTTGTTTTTTAAAGACAGATCTTTCTACCTAGCCCTGGCTGTCCTGGAACTCATTATGTAGACCAGGCTAGCCTAGAACTCACATAATCTGGCCTGTTTCTGCCTCCCTCCCAAGTGCTGGGATTAAAGATCTGCACCACGGCACCAGGTTCTTTAATAGTATTAGGAGTAGAAGAGCAGAGCTTCATTCCTTCTTCCGACTCAGGCATTTGTATATATATGTAAAGCTTCACTTTGTTTTTGCTGATTTCTACTTTTAGTCAAGGTTTCGGGATTCTGTCCACGCTGTCTGCAATCCTCCTGCCTCATCTTCTGAGTGCTGAGTGTTCAGGCCTGTATCATTACACTCACCTCAAAAGTTGTTTTTTAAGATGGGCGGTGGTGCTGCACACCTTTAATTCTAGCTCTCGGAGGCAGAAGCAGGTGGATCACTGTGAGTTTGAGACCAGCTTGGTTTACAGAGTGATTTCCAGAACAGTCAGGGCTACACAAAAAAATCCTGTCTTGAAAAACCAAATAAAGGTTGCTTTTTAAGAATATTTTTATTTTATGTGTATGGTGTTTTGCTTACATGTGTGTCTGTGCATCACGTGCCTGCAGTGCCCACAAGGGCCAGAAGAGGGCGTCAGATCCCCCTGAGACTGGAGTTACAGAATATAAGAATTTGGATAGAACGTCATAAGCATTTGCTCCATGCCATTAAATGCTCCTTTCACATCTGACCTCGGAGGCTGAGTTTGCTGTGACGGCCTGAGGTGGCACACAATGTCACAGACCCCCTTCGGACTGAGCCCCAGCTCCAGAGGGTTAGTGGGCCTCCGAGGCTGGTCAGCTCTCTGCCCTTTCATTTGCAGCTGCAGCTCAGGGCCCAGAGCTCTGCGCAGCTTGTGTTTGCTTTACGCTGACCATGTACTGTCCCCGCTAGAGGGAGAGGACACGGTGGCTCTCCTCTGTCCATGGTCAGGAAACTCATGTTGGATAAAACGGTATGAAATGGCATCAGCATCCCAAACCATGTTAGGTGTATATTACACTCTCCACAGCATCAGAAAGCGGCCTGTCAGAAACACATCAGGAGTCTTGTTCCACGCCACTCCTAGACTGACTGTGGGTGACACCATTTCCTGTTCACACTCCTTCTGACTTGTTCAGGGCTGTCCCACTATCTTTCCCCAGATACGTTCTATTGGTGATTCCATAAAGAATCAAATGGCTTGGATGTTCCCAGGAGAAATAATCGTCCCGCGTCTGCCCACCTTGTGAGTGTGCCCCACGACACCCCATGCGTCTGCACACCTTGTGAGTGTGCCCCACAACACCCCCATGCATCTGCACACCTTGTGAGTGT
>NC_022014.1:642956-654613 GCF_000317375.1 Microtus ochrogaster
GTCTGCACACCTTGTGAGTGTGCCCCATGACACCCCATGCGTCTGCACACCTTGTGAGTGTGCCCCACGACACCCCCATGCTGCAGCTTTGGCCAGGCTGCTCCGCGGCCAGCAGTCCTGTCAGTCCTCCTTGTCTGCAAGCATGCGCCTCAGGAGGGATTTGAGTGCTCAGAGTGCTTTTGGGAGCACAGATGGGCAGTCAGGATGACACTCTGAGTGCGTGAAGAAAGACATGAGCCACGGCTGGGGATGGCCTGTCCATCACCCGGCAGCTAGAGACACAGCGGTGTGTAAGCCGGCAGAAGCGCCTGAGCCAATTGTGCCTGTCCAGGATCCCTCATTATATGTCTGTTTGACAAGATGGCTAAAAACAGCCAAGCCCATTGGCTCCTTCCCGAGGGCCACAGGCCATCTTTGGAATGCCATGGGTTAGCACTCTGAATGGACAGGGCATTAAAACTGAGTTCAGATGCCTGTTATTGGCAGCCACAGATGGACATCCCTGTCCTAGGGCCGCAGTGAGTCCTGGTCACCCCAAAGTCGGAAGCCAATTACACGCCAATGGTGACTATTAATATCCAGAAGCAAAACACAAATGCAGATTCAGTGGGCAGGAGTGCTTGCTGCTCAAGCAAGAGGACATGAGATCGAATCTCCAGTCTCCACCTAACACACATGCCTGTGACCCCAGCACTAGGGTTCAGAGATGGGAGAATTGTTGTAGGTTGTCTGGCCAGCCAGCCTAGCTGAAAACCAGTGAGTCTCAGGTTCCGCCAGAGACCCTGGGAGGGGACTAAGGAGACACCCTACTCTGGATGGACTCTATCCACAGAATTAAGAAACAAGCCAACCAACCCCCCAAAACTTGAACCATGTCTATCATCACTTGTCATCGCTAAGAGCAGGAAGACCCAGTCCTCCCTCCCCCCATGGAAGCTCAGATTTTTCATGGGGCTTCTAGAAAAACCATCTTTCTCTGAGCAGAGCTGTGATTAGGGGTGTTTTCATCAGGTCCCTCTCTTCCAGTTGCTCTTGCTTCTCCAGCTTGATTCCAGTGTTTGATTCTCGGTTCGGGCCACCCAGGGGCAGTGGGCCGCTGATGGGGGCAGCCCTGCAGCTGCTCCCTCCAAATTCTCTGGGACTCAAGGCCGGGCGCTGGGCGATTACGCCGCTGTTAACTAGGATTAGCTATTTTCGCTCCCTGTATTTATATCGGGGAAGCTGCAGTGTGACGCTGCCAGATGCCAGCGTGGGCAAACTGCCCTTCCTCCTGCACGCACCTGCTGCCCTGCTAATGCCCAGCAAGGTGGCAGTTGGTCGGGAACAGACCTGCCAAATCCACAGCCCCCTTCCCAAATGTCCCAGGGCGGTGATCTGAACTGCAGGCAGAGCCACAGCTTGCTAGTGACAAGCAAAGGCTGCATCTCCACTTGGGGGCGGGGGGGGGGGGGGAGAGGCTGGAGGGCTGGCAGTGGTCCCTGCAGAAGATGCCTGTCACCTCCCTAATCCCCTGAAGACTTCAAGTCTAGGAGCCCTCTTGCCTGTCTCCACCCCTACACTACCCTGACACACTGTGCGTCTCCCAGGTTGCATGTGAAGCTGCAGAAAGGCCAAGCACCTGGGAGTCCTGAATTGAAGGGCGGGAGATTCAAAGACCCTGCTGCTTCTGCTTGACTCACCCTTGTCTCCACCTCTCCCTTCCTCCCTGCTTGCCAGCCCAGCATTCAGGATATGGGAAAGTCTTCTGGGAGGCCTTGCCACCATGTGAGGGCTCTATGACCCAGGGAGTGGCAACACGACCCAGGGAGTGGCATAGAGAGCAGCTATTGTTTCAGTGAGTGCGTTCGATGCCAGCCCCAGTGCAGCAAGCCGGGCATCTTCCTTGTGCCCAGGAAGGCCGCTTGCTGACTCTTCTTGAGGCAAAGCAGACAATGCCAGGCCTCACCACACAAGGAACCCGCTGCCGTGAGTCTCAGGATTCTGCTGCAGCTCCACCCGGCCCCAGGAAACCAGAAACTGGCTGAGGGCCAAGGTGGGTTTCTCTACAGCGACCCACCAGGCTTCTGTGCTCCACGGACCCTGTCTCTCCTAGAGTCTTTCTCTGTTGTCACCTCTTAGGGTAGGAGTCACAAGTACAGCAATAAATTAGCCCTCATAGGTAAATTTAAAAATGGAAGAAGTTAGGGGCCAGCAGGGCTAATAACCTGAGTTCCAGTCTCCAAGGTGACGGGAGGGATATGACTTCCGAAAGTTGTCCTCTGACCTCCCCCTTTCTCTCTGTTTCTCTGTCTCTCACTGTCTCTGTCTTTCACACACACACACACACACACACACACACACACACACACACACTTAAAAAATGTTTTAATTTAAAAAGTTAGGTCTGAGCAGGATGGTGCACATATTTAACGGCAGCACTTCAGAGAGTGTTGCAGCCTACCTCCTCTGTGTACTGTGGCCAGGCAAGCTGGACAGGTTGGGTGGGGAACACCTGGGGGGATCTATTGAGGGGTCTGGGTTAATGGAAACGAGGAGCTGTGGTACTGGATAGAACCTGATGCCTTGGGCAAACTAGGAAAGGTTTCCTACCACTGAGTTCATCCCTAGCCCTAAAGAAACTTCTTGATTGGCAGCAGGGAGCACAGTATTACATGTTTGGGAAAATTCAGTTCTCTGATGGGAAAGCAGAGAGAGAATTAAAAGCCCCTCTCTTAATCTATTTTTTCTGTTGCTATAATGAAATACCACAGTGTGGGTAAATGTGTAAAGAAAAGAGGTTTTCACTGGTTGGTGGTGGCACACGCCTTTAATCCCAGCTCATGGGAGGCGGAGGCAGAGGCAGGTGGATCTCTGTGAGTTCGAGGTCAGCCTAGTCCACAGAGTGAGTCCCAGGACAGCCAGGACTATTTCACAGAGAAACCCTGTCTCGAAACAAACAAATGTTTTCCTGGAGGTCCAAGCTTGCGGAGCTGCAGCTGGTGAGGCAGCATAAGATATCACATGGTGTCACATGGTGGGAGACAAGGGTGCCACCCATTGCCTCTCCTACTCCTTTATTTAGTTATGCTCCCTTCTCTCTATGACCCTTTCCAACCCTAAGCCCTCCCAGAGGAGACCTCTAAACACCATGATGTGGTTGAATTTTCTGCCTTGGTATCTCGTGGGATTGGGGACACTCAGCTCCAGCATGCTCTAGAAAGGGAACTGTGTCTAAACTGCAACCCCCACCCCCATCCACTGGTGAGGGAGAATTGTCTGTAATCTGTCAATCATGTTTTAAATAAACGCTGATTGGCCAGGCAGGAGGTATAGGTGGGAAACCCAGACAGGAAGTAGAAATGATGCAATGAGAACAGGACAATTCTAGGAAGGAGGAAGTTGATTCCTCCCACTCCTGCCCAGACCACCGAAGCAGCAGGATGTGATCTGCCCCACTGAAAAAGGTACTGAGCCACATGGCTAACATAGATAAGAACAATGGGTTAATATAAGCTACAAGAGCTAATAAGTAGCCTGACCTAATGGGCCAATCAGCTTTACAACTTATAGAGATCTCTGTGTGATTTTCTTTGGGGCTTGCTGGCTGTGGGGTACCAGGTGGGACAGAAACCCCCAAAAGCAGACCCTGTACATGTTACAATCCACTAAGAAAGACCATGCCTCGGATGAAATCATCTTCAGTCAGCGAGGTGACTTCCTGGCTCTTTCTAGATGAAGGGGGAAGTGGGAGAAGTAGGCTGAGAAGAGAGGCCACACGGTCCCCTTTGTGGCCTCACCACCGCTCATTCTCAGTGCCTTTTCTGGGAGCCGTGGCCTGCTGTAATGAAGCAGGGGCAGCAAGGCTTGGACTACAGCTGTGGTTTCCAACATAGACAGAGGGAAGCATAGCTGAGCCCTTTCTAGCTCCTAACTCAGAGGACCGCAGAAGGGAGATGGGGAGCCCTCAGAGAAGGCATCGTTCATTGTTCGGTGATGGAGCTTGCCGTCCTTCCTGTGCACACATTATTAGCATATGTTAATGAGACACCAATAATTATAATGGGCTTCGTTATGGCATTTTCACATAGATAAGACGTTTTGGCCATGTTTATCCTCCATTATTGTCCCTTGTTCCCTTCCCACTAACGACCTCCTCTGTCCAACATTCTGCCTTCAATGCCATTTCTCTGTTACAATTGATCCAACAAATTTCATAAGGGTTGCTTGCAGCACAAGGGCGAGAGGGGCTGTTTACAGGAGCAAGAACACCTGCTCAAGAAAATGTCTCTCCCAGGGCTGGAGAGATGGTGCAGAACATAAGAGCACTTATAGCTCTTGCAGAGGACCTGGGTTTGATTCCCAGAACCACCTAGTGGCTCACAACTGCCTCTAACTCCAGTCCCAGGGGATCTGATGCCCTCTCTGGTCTCCTGTGCATGTGGTGCTCATACCCTTACCTGGGCAAAATAAGTACCACACACACACACAAAATAATTAACTAAATAACTAAACAGGGGCATGAGGGATGGGTCAGTGGTTAAATTCAGAGAACCCAACTAAATTTCCACAAAGATATGATGGCTCACAAACATCTGTTAACTCCAACTGCAGGGGAATCTCACATCCTCTTCTGGCTTCTAAAGGCACCAGGTACATACATGCTACACGGTTGTAAATGCAGGCAGCATAGCCATGCACAGGAAATAATTAAAAAGCAAAAAAAAAAAATCTTAAAAGGAAGAAAATGTCTCTCCTTCTTTTTGCAACCACTAGTTGCCTATAGATCCTATGGGGCCTTGGGAGCCCTGCCCACTCTGTGGCAGGATGAGGAACCCAGGTGTGCAGCTTTTTTGCAGATAATCATGGCCACTGGGAGTTCAAGAATGCCAGGGCCATGGCATGCCCAGAAGACGGCATCTTGCAACACCCTACCCATCTTCTTGTTCTTCCATTCTCTCTACTCTATCTTCCAAGATGTCCTGAGCCTCAGAGGGGGTGATGTTGATGTCCCACATAGAGGGAGCATTTGACAGACACTTTTCTCAGCATCTTGACAGTTGTGAGTCTTCGTGGTCACCACTGCCCTTTTCAGAACGAGGTTTTAGTGACCAAAGTCAATGGCAGTGTTGATCTATGGGCAGAAACACAATTCTGTAGAAAGCAATTGGACAGACCTAACATGCTTATTTAGCAAACCAATGACCTTCCCTGCTAGGTCTATGATCTCTTTAGCCAGGGCTTTGGGCTGAGTTTGCAGTACTGGTGTGAATGTTCTCCGTTGTAGCAGATGTTCCTTTCGATCAGAAAGCAGCTGGCTTGCTCTGGAGCAGACTCGCTACTGTTGGACCAGAGGGCCCATTGCACAGGTTCTCAGCTGAGATCATTGATGACAATTCTTCTCTGCATTATATGCGTCTTTTTATAATTTAAGAATTTTAAATCACATTATTTATTTATTTCTAATTCTTTAAATAGGTATTTATTCTTATGTGCATTGGTGTTTTGCCTGTGTAAGGGTGTCAGGTCCCCTGGAACTGTAGTTACAGACAGTTGTGAGCTGCCATGTGGGTGCTGGGTATTGAACGCAGGTCCTCTGGCAGAGCAGTCAGTGTTCTTAACTGTTGAGCCATCTCTCCAGCCCCAACATTATGCATTTATCTGTGCACTTGCATATGCATGTGAAGACTGGTGAATGACTTGCAGCCGTTGCTTCTCTCCTTCCACCATGCAAGTCCTGGGGACTGAACCCAGGCTGCCCACCTTGGCAGCAACGCGTATGTTATAGAACTGATGACACATTTCTGAGCGAAATCTCAAAGTGAATATAAACTTCTGTAATGCTTCCCCTCCTGTGATGCCTCGTGCTGTCAATGAGAGTCACCACAGAAATGCACCTCGGGGTATGGGGTTCCCCGGAAGGGTTTAGCTGAGCTGGGGAGCTCCATCCTGGGTGTCCATGGCACTAAGACTGGGGTCTTGGACCAAGGGGGAAGCGAACAGCAGCAGGGTTAATCTTACTGTTGGCAAACCTCACGCGCCTGCCTTTCCCGCCATGATGGGCTGCACTTCAGGCTGCAGGCAGAACAAGCTCCGCCTCCAGTGAGATGCTCCCTGCCAGGCGTTTGGACACATCCAGGAGAAGAACAACTAAATACCACCCCCCAAACTCTTTAGAAAATTAACCGAGATCGCCAAGTCCCTATCTTGATGAATTAAGAGTTCTACTTCTTTACTACTAAAAATAATATTGCTTTTAATATCTTAGTTCATACAGAAAAATGTTTTCTAAATATAGATTTCCAGTGTGGAGTGTTAGAGACAGAATGCTCAAAACTATCTTTTGTGTAGCCGACAACATCCGTACACATAGCATGAAACTAACTCAGGTGGGGTATTCTTCACCTGAAAAGGATTTTTTAATTCAAGGGGTGTTTGCTTTTAGATTTTATTTATTTTATGTGTGTAGTCACTTTACTTTCATGTGTATCTATGCACCGTGTGTGTGTGTGTCTGTGTGTGTGTGTGTCTGTGTGTGTCTCTCTCTCTCTCTGTGTAGTGTTCATGGAGGCCAGAAGAGGATTCTGTTTCTCCAGAACAGGAGTTGCAAATATCTGTGTTGTCATGCAGGTGCTGGGAATTGAACCTGTGTTCTCTGGAAGAGCAGTCAGTGAGCTGTCTGCTTAGCCCTGTTTTTTTTTTTTTTTAAAGTATTTATTTATTATGTATACAATATTCTGTCTGTGTGTATGCCTGAAGGCCAGAAGGGGGCACCAGACCTCATTACAGATGGTTGTGAACCACCATGTGGTTGCCGGGAATTGAACTCAGGACCTTTGGAAGAGCAGGCAATACTCTTAACCGCTGAGCCATCTCTCCAGCCCTTCTTAGTCCTGTTTTATTTTTGATACACTGTATAGTCCAGACTGGCCCCAGACTCACTGAGATCTGCCTGCTCTGCCTCAAGTGCTGGGATCACAGGAACACATCACCATGCCAGCTATTTCTTAGTCTTTCTGCCTGTGAGCTTTGTGACCACTGTGACAGCCCTTTCTTTTCCTTTCCTTTTTCTCGCTGTTCTGAAACTCAGAGTCATGTTTCTTTAATTTGATCATCTGCTGTTCTGGAAACTTTGAGGATTTTAAAGTCTGGAGACCCAGGTTGTATAACGTTAGGTCATTTTCTTGTATTGTCTATGATCATTTCCATTTGACCTTCTTATCCATCCTCAGATAAAACTTCTGGAACTCTCAGTCATTGGATCTTCCTCTTAAGTTTTTTGAAATGACCTTCTAATTCCTTTTCAGTTGTTTCTCACCCATGGCCCTGTCGGTGGCTTTTTAGGCTTTAATCTTTTAAAATATCCTGTGGGCATTCTTTTATTAAAAGGTTTGTTTACTCTAGAGACAATTAAACAAGAATGTTTGCTTATGGGTGGGCGTGATGGCTCAGTGGTTAAGAGCACTGGCTGCTCTTGCAGAGGACCTGGGTTCAATTCCCAGCACACACACATAGCACCTCATGACTCTAGTCCCAGGGGATGCAATGCCCTCTTCTGGTCTCTGTGAGTACTGCATGCACAAGGTGCATACACATACATGCAGGAAAACACCCATATACATAAAATGAAAATAAATAAAACTTATTTTTTTTTCCTGAGTAATTTCTTGTTCCTGGCTTTTTTTTTTTCCTTTGGTTTTTTCGAGACAGGGTTTCTCTGTGGTTTTGGAGCCTGTCCTGGAACTAGCTCTTGTAGACCAGGCTGGTCTCGAACTCACAGAGATCCGCCTGCCTCTGCCTCCCAAGTGCTGGGATTAAAGGCATGCGCCACCACCGCCCGGCTATGTTCCTGGCTTTTTTTGCTTGTTTTACGGTGTGTGACTCTGGTTTTAGGGGAGCTTGACATCCCTTCCTCTTCATACATGGGTCGCTGTGACTTGATATTTTCCACCGAGCCCTGCATTGTGTCTATCTGCTGGGGTCTCTTTATCCTCGGGACATGTTCTGGTCTCTTTCATGGTGGATAAAGAGCCTGGCAGTCACTGTCTCTAAGTTCACGCTGAAATCACAAGAAGCAGATTGGAAGCTCCGTTTATTTTTAAATGGTGGCTAATTCTCATACCATTAGGGTCACCTCGGAAAGGGACACAGATAGGTGACTTTCAGTGGATTTTCAAAGCTGCACAGCCACCGGCGCTATCTAACGCAGTACATTTTCATCGTCCTGGAGACAAGCCCATGCCTGTTAGTCACCCCTTCCCATCCTGCCCCAAGCCACTGGCATCCACTTATCCACTTTTGGAGTTGACTATTTTGGAATTCACACAAATAGCATTGTATGATCTATGGCAGTTGTGTTTGGCCTCTTTCTCTCGGCATGTTTTCAGAGCCCATCTCTGTTGCGGCACTCACCAGTGGCTCACGCTTTAGTTACGTTGTAATATTCCACTTTATGTATGCACCAAATTGGGCTCATCCATCTAAATTAGCTACTTTTCTCGTCGTTGGCACAAAACACCTGACCAAGCAACTCCAGCGGCAGGGGTTTATTTTGGCTTACAGTTTGAGAGTGCAGTCTCTCATGGCAGAAAGGCGTGACAACAGGTGTGTGTGGGGGCAGCTGGCCACACTGAGTCTGCAGCTGGGGAGGGGAGGGCGATGAATGTTTTCTTTTCATTTGGTCCAGGAGCTTAGGCAGCGGATGGTCCCATCCTACCTCCGGGGTGGGTCTTCTCTGCTTAACTGAACTTTTCTGGAAATAATCTCATACACACAGTCAGAGGTATGGGTATGTTACTATGATGGTTTTAAATCCCACTGACAGTGAACACTGACCATGACCACCCTACCCCTTGACACTCAAACACACTACTTCACAGCACCACCCTCCACTCTAGAGATCTTACACATTAGTGAGATTGAACCACGGCAGGGGTGTGCACGGCTATCCAGCGGCTTGTGTGAGGAGTTGTGCTGGGACCTTGTCGTTCCTTATTAATTATTTTGAGGCAATGTCCCCAACGGAGGGAACCTCAGGAGCAACGGCACACATAGGCTTCTGGTCACAGAGAGATCTTGGTACGCCACAGTGGGGATGGCATGATGTTGAGAACCTGCAGCGGGGACTTTCTGGGTGACCCCTTTTCTCATGGTGGCTGGCAGGAAGCAGAGAGCTGGGTGGGAACCAGAGCTGGGTCTAACCCTCAAGGGTCAGTTTCTGGAGGTCTATCTCTGCCAAAGAGACCGTACCTCCTAAAGGCGCACAGCCTTCAAAGGAGTGTTGCAAGCTGGGACCCCGGTGTTTTAAACAGTGTTTAAACAAGAACCTTTTCCCTCAGCCTCTCATATCCCTGATAAGAAGTGGAATATTTTCGAACAATCTACACACTCTCCGACACATCATCTATGCTGCTTGTGATCTCGACCACAAGGAAATGCTGGGTAAATACTTGTTACACTGTATTGCTGAGTTTTATAATACTTAGTACAGATTCAATCTCCCCCCCCCGCAAGTGTTCTTGGTCATGCTTGTGAATCTGAAGACATTGGTTTGATTCACAGACATGGGACCTCTATCACAGTAGGGTGCCAGATATTGAGGGTCGGAGAAGAGGGAGCGGAGGTGGGAGACACTTAGCTCAGGTTTGGAAAAGAGCTGAGTTCTCCAGAGACCTCCACATGGTCTAAGAGCCCCATTAAGTTCCAAGAGAAAACTGACCCCATATTTGTCATAATTTCTGGCTTCTTAGGGCCTGTGGGGGATGGGCTGTATTTAGGGCCATTGGCCCAGTGCCTGGCCTTGTCTGTGGTTGGCCACTATTTTGTGTTAACCACTGGTGTGGGAGGCCACGGCACCAGGCTCAGTCTTCAAGACAGGCCCATGTGGGAGTGTTTGGGACCCAGCCTTTCTTTCTGGGTTATTCTTAGTGCCTGAATGTACTGAAAGAGATGATTTGGCCCAGAAGCCCCAAGAAAGAAACCAGGACCAGACTAAAGCCTAGGCTAATGAGTCTAGGGGACAGAAATGAGAAATGTCACCAGCTGAAGGTTATCACACTAGAAAATATTAAAAACTCACTTATTTATCTGAGATTGGGTTATGCTACGTAGCCCAGAGCGGCCTTGAATTTGGGGTCCTCATGCCTCTCCCTCTCGTGTGCTATGGGACTCCAGGTCTGTACCCCTGTACCTGGTTTTCACTATACGCTTTGGATATCTCTTTCTTTGTCCCGTGTTCTGTCACTGTAAGACGACAGGGTTCGTTTTCCATTCATAGCAGTCCAGGTCAGGGGAGTGGCCTGGTCCAGCTGGATGCCTATGTCCTCCCGGGACTTTTGGGATGTGCTGAGTGGCGTGAGGGCATAAGGGCCGGGAGGAGGAGGACGGCGTGCCTAGGGGATGTCCGCGGAAAGGGAGGCTAAGGGCAGAAATAGACCCCGGGGAGGATGTGTGTCACAGGAGCCGGATTTAGCCAAATGTTTTGGGAATCCACTTCTACTTATGAATGCCTTCATAAAGGAAGGAGCCACCTCATGCAGCTGGGGTGCCCATTTGCAGTGTAAGCAGAGGCTGGGAGTTTATGAGATGTCAGATTAAGTTGCACTTGGATACCAATGCTGGCCTGGGTAGTAAGATTCATGTGACATTAGAAAGATGCCCCCTGCAGCCTTGGGGTTCATGTATGAAAGGTAACGTGGGTCACCTGCCACTTCCTAGGGGTTAGACAAATTCAGTGGGATGAGACTGTATGTGTTGGGCCATGCTCAGCACCGAATTAACCAGACTGCCTAGCACATGGCAGATGGCTGCCGTCTGACACAAGGAACAGGCAACTCAGACCTGTGCCGGGGAGGGTCTGTGACTACGAAGCCACCTCTCTCTGACCATCCCCACCCCCTCTGAAATCCCACTTTCCTGTTGTGTTTTCCCCACTCACCATTCCCTCAGGAGCCTCTGGAGACCATCTGACGGATCCCGGTCCCCCACAGGAACGTCTGCTTCACATACAGGGACGATGACGCCAATGCAGCCGGCGGTGTAATGACAGCCCTGGCATTCCCTGCTACACCCTCTACACAACCCGGCACTGACGGACACCATGAACTTAAAGCAGAATCTAGAAGGAACATCCCTCGGTTGCATCTCTTAGCAACTCACATTTTATTGCTAACTGGCTTACTTATTTCTGCCAGCTTTCCCTGGGGGAGTGTGTTTTCTAGATGTCTACAGTCAAAATAAAGAATCATTTTGGCACCCTTCCATTTGTGCAGTTTTCCTCTGTGTTGCGTATCTCTTCATTATAATTTTAGATATTCAGGTAGACCAGCCATGATTGACTTACCTACCTGTGTCATTTGTTTATTTTTGAGACAGGGTCTCACGTAGCCCAGGCTGGCCTCCAGTTTACTGGGTTGCTGAGGATGACCTTGTTCTGAGCTTCCTGACAACCCCTCCTGAGTGCCACGAGACGTGGTTCATGCTGGGGATGGAGCCCCGGGCTTCCTGCATGCTATGAGCATGCCACCCAGTGAGCTACTTCTCCAGCCTTCCGTTATCATTTCTGTGGCTTGCAACCTTTTATCTACCCTCTGCCAGCCTGACCATGCCCGCTGCTCTGCCAGCCTGACCATACCCGCTGCTCTGCCAGCCTGACCATGCCCGCTGCTCTGCCAGCCTGACCA
>NC_022014.1:654713-662057 GCF_000317375.1 Microtus ochrogaster
CCCGCTGCTCTGCCAGCCTGACCATGCCCGCTGCTCTGCCAGCCTGACCATGCCCGCTGCTCTGCCAGCCTGACCATGGCTGCTGCTCACTGCCTAGGGCAGCCTCTGCTTTAGCGATTGGCTTTTGATCTCCAGGAGCTTGCTCGTTCCCAGTCAATGTTGTTTTCAGGCCCAGGCAATTTCCCACCTTTGCTTTGCAATGAAGGAGGTGATGTGTGCCTTTCTTTTTTCTAGAATTGCTCTTTGAGTGTCAGGGGCAGGCTGGCTGAAGTTGTCTAGGATTTGGCAGTCTGGGCTGAGAGAACCAAGGACAGGTTGTCATCCAAAGCTCAATGTCGCCTTCAAGTGAGAGTGTGGGGGAACTGCAGGGCTGGGAGCCGGGCCTGTGCTACCTTGGTGAGGAGATACCAAGGGTTTGGAGATGGGTCCGGGGCAGCTAGGCAGCATTCACCAGGCTGCAGAGGGTCTCTTTAGTTTATTTCTTTTTAATTCCATCCAGTTCTCTAATCTATTTCATCCAGGGAAGCAGTGGGGAGGAGAAGGGCAAGGAAGGGGTGAGTGTGTGCACAGCCACCACTAACAGCAGCGACAAGCCAGTCTTTTGCTTGATGGCTTGCATGCACCCGTGCTAACTTTCATAGCAAGGATCTTGCAGCTGCTGTCTAACAAATGAAACACCTAAGGCTCAGAGGTACCTCGTCATTTGCCCGAGGTCCCCAACTGTCAGATGCTTTGAACGGAGCCTTGGTGCATTCTAACCTTGGCTATTTTTGCTGTGCCAGGCCCATCTTCAACCAAACTGCCAGAACAAGGAGGACCTGAGCCAAGGATGATTGGCATATATGACCTCAAGACTCTGCTACTGTCCCCGGAGCTTGGTTCCCTGACCCTACTAGGGATCCAACAGACTGCCAACTGGTACCAGACTGCCAACCGGTACCAGACTGTCAACTGGGTACCAAACTGCCAACTCCCCATGCACCCTGGCTCCTTCCTCAAAGGCAGTGTTAGGCAATCACAAGGGGCCTGCTATCCTGTGGCTCAACCGTGCTTCCCGTCCAAATACTGAACTATCCTCTGGCAACAAGCGTCTTAAATAATCAGAAAGTAAGCAAAGGAAAGGCAAGCAAACAAAATCTCCATAATCTTAGTTTCCAGAAACAATAATAATAGTTATTATTATTAAGTTATAGTATTAATTATTAATAATCTTATTAAATAATTAATTATTACAATTTTATAAATTATTAAGTAGCACTATTTTAGGATAATATTTAATAATTTAATATTAATAATAATAACTATTACTATTACCACTACTACTACTACTAATAATAATAAATAACGCCCTTAAAAGGCGAAACAGTTACCTCAACAGCACAGAGAGCAGAAATAAGAAGTAATTTCCTGGCAGTCTTTCCAGAATTTTCTTTAGTTGTAGACCTGCAGATGCAGATTGAAGACACACCAGTTGGACTGCTCTGGGTACACTTCGTGCCTTCGCTTTCCCTCCTGTGATGTTTGCAGTGTCCTGCCCAAGCCAGTTGCCTCGGAAGAGCAGGCCACATTGGTTTTTCTCCTCCGCACACCAGTCCGAGGCAGAGCTGCTGGACCGGGACCCGAGAGGACCTTGCCTGGGTCTGGCCCTGCTTTCCTGCCGTGACCGCGGCGGCGGCGGCGGCTGGGGCTGCGGATTGCTGCCCTCTCGTGGCCGGTCCGGGGAGCGTCTCGAGAGTCCCAGACCTCAGATCACACCCATCAATCCCTCCAATCACACAGTCTACTCTTGATGTCTGAAGCGGAGGGGAATCTTTGTTCTTCATCCCTCACGCTCATCTAAGGACCAAATCTTGCCCCAGCGAGGTAGCTGTGAAAATTAGTTGGAACAAGGGTGCTTGGTTGCTACGCTCAAGTTGGGGAACTCTGACAATGCCGGGTACCTGCTGGGTGTCCAGCTCAAAGCTAAGAGACAGGGATTCCTTATGCTTGAATTGAGCCTGGGGGGCCAGGTGCGCTTGGCTTTACCACGTGACTAGCTGAGCGCCACCTTCTACTTACCCACCCATCTACCTAACCACCTTTTCGACCCACTGCCCTATATGCCCATTCAACCGCCCTGACCGTCAGCATTCTGAGTTCTGTCACTTTGAATAAATTTGAACTTCAGCTTCCACGTATTTAGACTGAATGTAATGAAGGCTAAGTTTTGCAGAGATGCCGGAAGAGGAAGTAAAATAATGTCTGTGAGATCCCTCGTGTATGGTGGTCGTTCCGCAAACAGCCTTTATTAGCTCGTCATCTTTTGGAAGTCTACGCTTTTGTGAGGGAGGTGGATGCAGGCTCACGGCAGCTGGAGGGTTTCAGCAAGCACACAGTGTTGTGTGACATTGGAAGGCACACGAACCCACGGTAAGCGTGGGCAGACTGCAGGCTGAAGCTGTGCATGAGGGCTTGGCTTGTCATGAGCCTGACTCTCAAGAGATGGGATTGCAAGACAGAAGAGGGGGTGCCCAGAGACGGAATGCTTCAGCAAAGATGTTTCCCAGACCATTAGCCATGGAACCCCCATGGCAGATGCACCCCATTCCTGTCTGATTCATGAATTATTTAATGGCGTTATCTACAAGTCCTCTGTGAACCCAGACAGAAACTACTAGGTCAGTGGTTCTCAACCTGGGGGCGGGGTCAAACAGCCCTTTCACAGGGGTCACCTAAGACCATTGGAAAGCACAGATATTTACATTACAATTCATAACAGTAGCAAAATTATAGTTATGAAGTAGCGATGGAAATAATTTTGTGGTTGGGGTCACCACCACATGAGGGGCTGTATTAAAGGGTCGCAGCATTAGGAAGGCTGAGAACCATTGTACTAAACTGATTGTAGACAAAGGTTCAAAGATTCTCACTGAAGAATTAAGCACCATCTACTTGCCAGCGACCATTAAGTATTGTGCTGGGTTCTTCATACGCCTGTGAGGAGGGATGAGGTGGGGGTATTATACACATTTTGAGGATTAATCTGAGGGTCTATGGGTAAATGACTTGCTCAGAATACCGCCATAGACTCCTTTCATATTCCTGAGAGTTTAGCTCCAAGCCAGACCTGTTTCCCTGTGCCTGAGTCTTCCAGGTTGGCCTAAGGATCTGAGAATTCTTCCTTTGCCATCGGGTAGGACTTCAGTGGCCAGGATTCCCGCTTTAGCCAGTAACTTGAGCCTAAGCCCAGGCCTTCCCAGCCCTCAAATCTGTTGAGTAAACCAGCACCTCTGTGAGACAGACCCTGGAGAATTGATGGGGACAGAGGTGTGCTTCTGCCATGCCTGCTATGGGCTTATTGGATTGTTTTGTAAAACACTCTCCAAAGGTAATTTGTTTTCATTTTACATGTATGAGCCATCTTCTGCATGCATTCCCGGTGCCCTGGGAGGACAGAAGGTCCCTGGAACTGGAGTTAGAGGTGGTTGTGGGTCACATGGATGCTGGCCAACAAGTCCAACCCCTCTGCAAGAGCAGTGAGTGAGTCCAGCTCCGGAGTCGTGTCTTACACAACTCTTTAAAATCTTAAAAACTTGCACAATTATCAAGAAACGAAGAGCTCAAGTCCCCGGCGCAGCTCTTCTGTGGCCCAACAAGTCGCCACCCAGAGGGTGGCAGTTAGCTTGGAGTGGCACACCCACGTCTGCGTGGCTGGGATTCTACCTCCATAGGTGCCGTTGAGGGAAGCAGAGGCACGGGGAAGGGACTTGGTGCTGGGAGGTTCCGGTTGGCGACTGAGGGATAAGGCAGCGGCAAAGCCTCCAGCGGGTAGAGGGATGGGCACATTGGGAGGAAAGGCTGAGCAGGCAGCCTCTGCAGAGGAGAGCAGTGGTGGGGAGACTGGCTGCACAGAGGGCAGTATATTTAATATCCGGGCCCTAGGGCACCAGGGAAGCCACCTGGAGCGTGGGGAGAATGGCTTTCTTAGGGTTCCAGAATAGAGTGTTACCCCACAGTCTTCCTGTACAGAGGTTTCACATATCAGTAGCTGTCTTAGTTAGGGTTTCTACTGCTGCAACGAAACACCATGACCAGAGAGCAAGTTGGGTGGAAAGGGTTTATGTGGCTTACACTTCCACATTGCTGTTTATCACCAAAGGAAGTCAGGATAGGAGCTCAAACAGGGCAGGAACCTGGAGACAGGAGCTGATGCAGAGGCTATGGAAGGATGGTGATTACTGGCTTGCCTCACATGGCTTGCACAGCCTGCTTTCATATAGAACTCAGGACCACCAGCCCAGAGAGGGCTGGACCACTAATAGAGAAAAAGCCTTACAGCTGGATCTCATAGGGCCATTTCCTCAACTGAGTCTTCTTCCTCTCTGATGACTCCAGCTTGTGTCAAGTTGACACAAACCCAGGCAGTGCAGTAGCCCCACCCCACGTGTGCCAGGTGGAGCCAGCAGCTCCCCAAGCTAACTGTATTGGGTAAAAAAACAAACTCAGGAAACGAAACCCAATTGCTTAGCCCTTCAGATTCAGCACCTCTTTCCCCCAAAAAAGAGCTGTGGAAACCAGTCTCCAGGGCCCCAAATTCTAGGCACAGAGTACTCTTAAGGGTCCTGCTTGTGGCAGAAAAGGAAGGGGTGTGTGTGGAGGGAGCAAAAGGGATCAATGTTCATCAGTTGATTTTTTTAAACCATAGTGAGGATTGAACCCAGGGCCCTAAGCTGCAAGGCAAACTTCCTCCCCCGGTACCATGCCCCCACTCATTTTGTCTCGTTACCGTTCATATTTTGAGGTGGGGGTCTTATCTAGTTGCCCAGGCTGGCCTTGAACTTGATTGAGATCCTCCTTTCTAGCCTATGCCACGAAGCTCAGCTAATGTCAAGAACATAGCCCTCCATACTCACTGAAGGAAGACTCCTGCCCCATAAAACACATGCTGAATCCTTCTTCGTGCATAGGAATAACGGTTTACTGAATTTGTACCGATCTACAGATGGAGGCTTCTCAGGATTTGAACCTGGGAACCCTGTCCAAGTACAGAAGGCTGGCCTGCAGTGTCTGCTGGACCACACAGCTTTCCTCATGCCACAGGGGCAGTGAGGAGGCGGAAGACACCTGGGGTGGATATGCAGGCGCTGGGGTGAGATAGGAGGGTGGCGGGTGGGGAAGGGGCTGTAACACGGGTACTTGTACTTGGAGTTAGATTGGGGTCCTGCCCATTCTGTTTGTCTTTTTTTTTTCAGAGTCTCTCTATGTAGCCCTGGCTGTCCTGGAACTAGCTCGTGTAAACCAAGCTGGCCTTGAGCTCACAGAGATCCTTCTGCCCCTGCCTCTTGAGTGCTGGGATTAAAGGTGTGCACCACTAAGCCTAATACGGTGTACTCTGCATTTTAAAATCTCATGTCAATACTAACAATTGGATTTTATACAACTGGATTTTAAGCTGCTATGGTCTGTATGTTATTCCCCAAAAGTTTACGTCCTAGAACTTGGTCTCCATTACAGCATTACTGAGGTGGATCCCTTTAGAATGTATCAAAATATGGATGTCGTTATTCAAACGCTTCTCTCTGTGGCACACACACTAGCGTCACTGTGTGATGGCTTCCACTATGGCATGCAGGAATTAGGCCTTTGCCAAACGCTAGCCCTATGCTCCTGGGCTTCCCAGCGTCTAGAGCTAGGAGCTAAGTATGCCTCCATTTGCCAGTTACCAGGTCTAAGCCTCTCAACTTTAGCGTCATAAAATGGATTGGGTTAGGTTAAATTCAAATGGAGCCCTCATTTCTGCAAGGCAAACCATTCCTTAGTTTATGGCCTTCGGACACCATAGTCCTCATGGCTCCCTTCTGTCTCTGAGCTCTGACCAGCTTCGCTCTGATGTGAAGGAAGAGGTGTCACAGAAACAACACAGAGTCCTCAGAAAGAGCGTTTGAGTTGGATTTCCAATCCCCTGGTTATGCGATGTGGCTACATTAGCTAGCTCTCTGCTATCTTAGTTTGCTAATCTGAGAAATGGGAATAGCACTACTGTAAGCATCACAGCTTGTGCAAAAGGGATCCTGGCAGCTGGAATACTATAGGTCGCAGAAAGCTAGCGGCTTACAGCTCCGCTCCAGGGAACTGCTTCCCTAATGTAACAGTTCTGTTCCAGGCCCAGCCCCTCTGAGTGAATCAACTCTGCTGGGCTAAGGGGAGGTTTCCCCAGCGAAAGTGTTACAACCCTGATCAGTGGAAATTGTTACTTCTCTCCTCTGCTCCATTCCAGGGAATAAGGTCTCTCTCAAACCTCATTCAAGAGATATATCGGGAGGGAAGAACCCAGGAGCGCAGCTGCCTCTGTCAGGGTGGATAAAGGCAGCAGCAAACTCAACAGTCACAGGGCTTAGGTAGAGCTTCTTAGGGGTGGAGTTTTTCCAGGGAGAAGATTTTCAGAGTGGGAGTTGGTCAGATTTCAGCCCCTTGTGTTCAGATTGGCTAGATCTCCTGCTCAGGGATTGGTTGGTTTTCTACTTAGGGGCTGATTTGTTTTCCTGCTCAGGGATTGGTTGGTTTTCTGCTTAGTTGTTCAAGGGCAGATTTTGGCTCTGATTTCAGGGTCAGGGTGTGTTTCTTTGGCTGATGTTTTTTTTTTTTTTTCCCCTACAACTAATGCCTGCTCCCAGGGCCTAAACTGTTGTGGGTGTTTTGGTTTTAGGTACAGTCACAGGTGCCATAGGTGTTTGGGTCCATGACAGACTGCAGTACGATGGTGGCCCCCTAAGACGGGAAAGGAAGAGAACAGGACTCGGCTCAAGGACAGGGAAGCAGAGAAGGGCTGGCCAGGCTCTGTCTGTACACGCTGTGAACTCCTTCTGAAGCAGCACCCTGTGGATGACAGAGCTCACAGGCTGACCAGGATGGACAGAGACCACAGCTAAGAACACAGCCACAGAGAACACCTCTGTGCTCCTAAGGAGAGCCTCAGTAGCACCACAGTTTGTTGCCGGAGCTGGCTGTTCCAAGCCTGTCACAGCTCCTGTCTGCCATCCAGGGTGCATGGGCTAGATCAGGGAGGCAGACCATGCCTGCCCAGGTGCCCAGTTAAACTCCGTGGAGGCCAAAGCGCAGTGCAGATGTCAATGAGAAAGTTTAACAAACGGAAGGAGTACGACACTTCACAATGAGGAAGATGTCTTGGTACAGACGTGCAGGTTCTGTTTTAAGTTCTTATAAAATAATCAAAATCAAGACGTTTTAAAAATTAAAAAGTCAACAGCATAAAAAGCTATGGTAAGGCCGGGTGGTGGTGGCGCACGCCTTTAATCCCAGCACTCTGGAGGCAGAGGCAGGCGGATCTCTGTGAGTTCGAGACCA
>NC_022014.1:662157-672361 GCF_000317375.1 Microtus ochrogaster
AGCCTGGTCTACAAGAGCTAGTTCCAGGACAGGAACCAAAGCCACAAAGAAACCCTGTCTCGAAAAAAAAAAAAAAAAGCTACGGTAAGTTAAACGTCACTTAGTGCTGAGAGACTTTTGACCATTTTTGTGGTCCAGGTGTGCTGGGCTTTAGTAAACATTAGTTTTAGCAGAGTCCTGGGTCGGCCCTGAACTCACCACTCAGTGACTCGCTCCTAGGCACTGGTAGCCTTTGGCCTCATGCACTGTTAGTGCGCTAGACGGTGCCTCGTTAGACAGTCACCTCTGTCTCTTTGTCTCGTCTGTCTCTCGCTCTTCCTCCCTCCCTCTTCTCTCCCCCGTGTGTATGTTTGTGTGTGTATGTGTGTGGTGTGTTACATGCATGCCCCACAGAGGTCACAGCAGGACAAGTGTGTCTTCCCCTGTTACCTTCTGTCTCCTTGCCTTTAGATGGGTTCTCTCACTGACTCGGGAGTTCCTTGTGTTTTAAGCTGGCTGGCTTTCAAGCTCTGAAGAGCCACTGTCCTCTGCTGCCACCGACACTAGGGTTATGGGCACAGGCAGCCAAGATTGATTTTGTTTTTTTGAGACTTGGTCTCTCTGTGTAGTCCTGACTGTCCTGGAGCTCACTATGTAGCTCAGGCTGACCTCAAGCTCAGGGACCCACTGCTTCTGCCTCTCAAGTGCTGAGATTAAAAGCGTGTGCCACTTTGGCCTCTGAAAATCGTTTCCACTCGAGTTTCACTGTACTTTTCCAGACTTAGGCATGTTTAGGACACAAATATTATCGTATTATAGCCACCCACAGTATTCTGTACAATAGTATGTTATCTAGGCTTGGAGTCTAAGTGCAGGCCTGGTTCAGACCGTGGATCCCTCTCTATTCATCTTCTCTCTATAGACTGCATCACATAGCCGAGGTGGACAGTGTGCTCCACTGTGGCAGTCTACAGACACACTCCATGGTGTTGGCATCAGAAAGGAAGAGGCTCACGAGGCTCAGGGGCAGAGTGCTTGCCTAGCAGATCTGAGGTCTGCGTTCTCCTCTCAGGACTGAAAAGGGAAGGGCAGTGAGAGGAGAGAGGGAGACAGGAAGGTCACTAACGATAAAATTAGATGCTCCTCTCAGAGTGTCCCCGTGAAGGAGACTGTCTTTGTGCTTCTTGGCTGTGGGACTCCCCTCCAAATGACAAGTCTTGGCAGATGGAGCGGTCTGTAGAGGGGGCGAGTGTGGCAGAAAAGGCAGGCCAGGGAGGAAGGGTCCGGGACCTTTGCCCACAGCTGCATCTGGGACTTCTACTTCTGGCTGGGACCCTGCCCTTCTTCGGGGACTGCTGGGCAGCCTGTCTATCTGGTCACCAACACCTCAGCTTGTCAGGAGGAGCCCAGTGCCCTCTGCTCAGGACAGACACTTCAGCCCCCAGAGGGAGGGAACACAAAGACAATATCCAGCCCCAGTCCCCTGCTGTGTGGCTGTGTCTGGAGTCGGAGGAGCTCGGGTGACAGAGGCGGAATTGAAAACCCTGGAGGGCAGCTGTGCTCCGAGCTGTCAGCCTGTCAGCCCGGGAGGGTGGACACACTCCGGCTTGCTGCTTCTGCCCAGAGAGGCTGAGCCCTGACGCTGTGCAGAGCCTCCATTTATAATTTCCCACGATAACAGGCCCATTCATCCCCTCTGCAGGCCCTAATTGCGCCGGAGCAAGGGATGACAGCTTAATTATGAACCTCACAAAAATTGAACTTGGTCTGTGTCAACAAAGTCCCTTCCCTGTCACCCAGGGGTAGCTCTTTGCCCTTCATTGTAGCAAAGGGCAGTTGGAAAGAAAGGAAAGAAGAAAAAAAAAAGGAAAGGCTTGGTTGAATTCCAGTTCCAACAGACTTTTATTTTCTGGCTCCAAAGCATCGGCGTTTTAGGAGACAGGAGCCTTTTCCTGTTGCTGGCTGGTCACCGCCTGGTTGGAGGGGCATTTTGGTCCCCAGAGATTTGGGATGTGAGAGTTAAAAGGGACTCTGGGGATGGCTTGTTTGGGATTGAAAATTGGGCACAATTCAGCCCGCAGATGTTTTATTTGGCCAACAGAGTTTTCTTTTTTAAACTTTAACAAACTTTGTGGTAAAATCCACATCACACAGAATTAACCATTTTAAAGCTCCCGGTTCACTGCCGCCTCGGCCTGTTTGTGGTATTTACAGCATAGCCACCAGCTGCCTCCCAAGTATTTTCACCACCTCAGAAGAAGCTCTGTACCCATTAAGCCCCGATTTCCTGTTCCCACCCCCACAACGAAGGCCCTGGACATAACATTCTAGACTTGCCGCCTTGGGTATGTAACTGACATAGACGCCGTGGCTTAGTGTCTGGCTTGGTCACTGCATCCTTCCCTGATGGGGCTCTTGCGTGCTGTCTCTGTATCAGCATTCATTATTATTATTATTATTATTATTATTATTAATTATTTTAACGGCTTGGAAAAAGATACAAGAGTCTTTGCCCTGCCTCCCCCCCAGCCCTATCTATGTTCCCAGCCTCGTGTGTGGCCACAGTTTGTGTCACTGTGACAGCAGTGAGAAATCAGAGTTCACGCCACAAAAGGAGAGAGCAACATTACGAACTAGGCGCCCACTTCTCCCTGTTACCCAGCTCTGGAAACAGGAGAGGCCTGACACCCTGGCCAGACAGATGAAGGAACGGAAGCCATCCATATCACTCTGCTTGTGAACTTCACGGGCTGACACCACCTAGGGAGAATCCACGTCCTTGCTGCCCAGCACCGGTAGCTTTTTCTGCAGGTCTTGACAGCAACAGTCAGGATTTCTGTCTTCAGGGAGGTGTGACCAGTGTCCATGACAGTTTGTACCCTGGTGTTCTGTTAATGTGTGTTTTGGGGACCTTTCTGTTCACCTTGGGAAATACCCTGAATACTTGTGTGGTTTAGGTGAGTAGGGCCTGCCCCCTCCTGGGCATGTGCTGTATTCTCATAGGCTGGGAATCACGAGTGTCTCTAGAGATCAGAGCTGAGGGACTCTTGTGGGAAAGTCAGCCTGGGCTGCCAAGTAAGGATGGAGGGATTTCCAGCGACTCCATTTGAGCGCTTTGATGTGGCTGTGCCCGGAAGCCTGTTAGTTTTTGTTTTCTGCTGAAGACACACACACACACACACACACACACACACACACACACACACCAAGCAAGTAAGCTACATTCCAAGTCCCGGATCTTTCAGTTATATAATTCAATACGCAACATGTTATGATGGGGATGTTTTCTGAGATGGGCAGATAGGCAATTTCATCATCGTAGGGACATCCTAGGCACTTGCACTTATGACCCTAGATTGTCCAGGTCAGTCACTAAGCCTGGCCTCTTGGTGCCTTCAGGAGGGTACAGTAAATCCAGAGGACGATGCTTCTGAGAGCATAGTGTGTAACACTCAAAATCGACAGTAGAGATGGAGCTGTGACAGCCACTTACCAGTGCCAAGTGCGTGTGCAGGACCACAATTGCATGTGCTAGTCTTTGTAGGACTGGCAGCCCTGAAGGTTTGTTTACACCAGTGTAGCTACAAAGTGAAACCACACCCTGGCTGCATCTCAACAGGACCCGACCACACAGGGTGGTAGGTTTCATTTTCTCTTCCATTATCTTCCTAAGCACCACCATCACATATATGGCCTGTCTTACTTTCTTTTCTAGTCTGTGATAAGACACCATGCCCAAGGAAGCTTATAGAAGGAGTTTATTTGGAGCTTACAGTCTCAGAGGGGGAGTTCATGACTATCATGGTGAGAAGCATGGTCATAGACAGGCAGGCATGATTGGCAGCGGAGAACTTACATCTCAAGATCCAGCCATGAGACAGAGAAAGGTAACTGGGAATGGTCCCAGCTTTGGAAACCTCGAAGCCTACCCTCGGTAAGACACCTCCTGCAGCAAAGCCCCACCTTCTAATCCTTCCCAAATAGTTCCACCAACTAGGGACCACATGTTCAAACACGTGAGCCTATGGGGGGGGGAGAATTCTCATTCAAATCACTATAGGGTCTATTGTTAACTGAAACAAATGATAAATCTTATCTCCCCCCCCCTTAAACTGTACCAAATCTCTGAAGTCTATAAATCACAACTTGCTGCTGACTTGCCACACACTCAGCGCTGTCAGGGAGGTGGGTAGACACATGTGTCTTTTGTGGAGGATAGGATGGGGAAGCAGGAGGTGACTCACGTTGCAAATAGGTGATCTTGGCTTTCAGTGAGAATAAACACGTCCCTGTCCCTGTGTTCAGAGTACCCCAGGGAAACTGGAGACTCTGGAATATGTAGGAAAGTACCCTGAAAAATCCCGCCACTCACTGTCACCTTCCCTCACACCACGAGGGAGTTTATGGCCCTTTCTCAGCTGCGCTGTATTTCTCTTGCCCCTAGCAGAAGGCGAAGGCTGTGTTCAGTATCTTACGGAGTTCAAGGGGAAGGCAACAGGCTCTTGGACACACTTTTGCTGAGGAGGAAGCTTCCACAGAGCGCTGTCTTGGGCTGCAGTCAGAGAGGGCTGTGCTCTAGGGCTCTTTTCACCTGGGTGACCAGCACTTGGCCTTCCCTCAGACACGTCTTTGGCCCCTCTTATTCCTGCTACCACCAGGTGGCGCTCTGGAATAGGAACCAGGACCTCTGGCTGGGTACAAGAGGGAAACTATAGGGAGCAAGGGAAAGATGCCAACTGTGAACACACAGCCACTTAAAGCATGGGTACCACTCAGGGTGTGTAAGGAGGGTCTGAGCAGTCGTGACTTTGGGCAGAGCCTGAGCAAAGTCTGGGAAGGGAGGGCATCTGCCTCCTGGTGCAGGAAGAAGGGGCAGAAAGAAGGGCATTCTAGGGGAGAGGGGCACAGTCCCTCAAATCTGGAGAGCTCCATCAGAATATGTGTGTTTGTCTTTTCATGTGTGGCTTTGGGTAATCAGGTCCAAGAAGCCCGACCCAGAGGCAGTCACCAGATTGAGCCTGTCTTGGAGTTCAATAGGGGTAGACACCGACCAAGTACAGAGGCCTTACGCATATAACTCAAATAGTTGCCAAGCTATAAGAGAAGTTAGAATTTCTTTGTAGACATTGTTATGGATTCATTAAATGCTAATTTAATAATAGAAACACACTGATGTTAAACATTGTATGGAGGATGAAGGCTCATTTGGTAAAGCACGTACCTTGCAAACATGTAGACCTGCGTTCCATCCCAGCACACATGTAAAAATAGCTGAAAGTGGTAGTAACCTGTTATCCTGTCCATGCAGCGACAGAGACAAGAGGATCCCTGGAGTTCCCTGGCAAAGCCGCATCTAGCCGAACTGGCAAGCTCCAAGTTCACCGAGAGACCCTGCCTCAAAAAACAAGAGGTGGAAAGTGACTGAGGAAGACCCTTGGCATTGATCTCTTGCCTCCTGATAAACACAGTGTGTATACAAACACATATAAATAAAGTTATTTAAAGGATTTTTTTTAAGGGCTGGCCTTGCTTCCAAGTCAGGTGTTTTGGCCCCCTCTGTAAGGCAGAGTCCTACTGCTTTCCCAGGATTCCCAGTACCTCCCTATCCTGCACTGGCCAAGGTGGACGGGTTCAGCCTCTGTCCACTTCTGGCCTGGCTCACTTCCATACTGCCCAGCTCACTCCCCTGCTGGTGTGTGCTGAGGCTGTGACCCAGCCAAGGTCCCAGGGGATGGCATTTCTGTGAGGATGGACACAGTGTGGGTGTTTTTGGCTTCTGGATTCTGACCTGCCCCTAGGCCGCGGTTTGGATGGTCTTTACAAAAGTCATGCTGAGATAAAGTTGCCCCTGCACGATGAAGCAGCAGGGCCCTGGAGAGGTGATGGATTAATAGTGCTGTTGTGGGAGTGGGGTCCCCCCTGTTTCCTCACTGGGACTTTCTCACCATTGGTACCATCTGCTAGTTACGACGGAAGGGAGGGCCAGAGGCCAGCACCACCTTGGTCTTCCCTGCTCTAGAATTATGACAAGGAGAACTCATCTGTGTTGACGATTCAGACTTGGGCATTCTGTGACAGCAGCAGCATGGCAAACATGCCCGAGTTTTCCTCCCAAGAGGAATCCCAGCTAGAGGCTGCCCTGTGGGGGGTGTGTGATGTGTGAGAAGGGGCCGGTCTCAGCAGAAGTGAGAAGGGGCCAGTTCCAGCAGAAGTCCGTGCAGAGACACAGTCGATGGACTGTCAGCCTCCTTGTCCCTCTCCCAGTGCCTGGTTTCCGGCTCTGCCTGGCTTGCCTTCTACTCTGAGCCCTCCTGAGCAGACTTCTGTCTTGAGTGCTGTGAGCTGCACGCATAGCATCCCATCTTTCTGCAGGATGTAGGCATGGCCTCTGCTGCTGGCACAATGCCTCATGTCCTCACCTCACTGGGACTCCAGGAAAGCCTTCTCCACATCACAATCACCTCCCAGGTGTCACCATACACCCCTGTACCCTCGAGGCAGCTCTGAGGAGTCCCCACTCTCAGATCTTGTAGGATGGTGGCAGCTCTTCTCTGCTCTTTCCTACACAGCTCCAGCCTGACAGTGCTAGCTCCAGGGAGTTCTCTGCAAATTCGCCATTCCGTCTCAGATCCTGCGTCTAAAGAACACACAGTTAAGGAGAGTCTCAGTCACAGGCAGACGTCCTTGGCCAGCCTCAATAGCGACCTCTCAGGTCCCATGGTCTGAGTCTCAGGTCCCCTCTTGAGCAGTGGCGCATACTGACCACATATCCTGGGATTGCAGGGAGGAGCAGCATTACTGTTTGGGTCACATGGACTGGGGAGAATTGCTGGCAACTGATACCACAGGTAAAGCTGAAGTAATCTGTTGGATGCTTTCCCGCTCCAACCTCCCGGAGCGGGTTTAGAGTCTTCCTTTTGTATTGCCCTACCCACATTTCAAATGCCCAGCGTTTAGGTGGAAGCCCTACCACCATCCATGTATACCCAAAAGATTGGGATGTTGGGGGTTCTCCAGCCAGGGGCCCCATTCCATACTTTGGTCTCACTCCTCCCACTTTACACCCTGCCCCTGAGAAAGTCAGCTCCTCCCTAGGGCTGTTCAAGACCCTGCCTACAGGCTATAGACCCGTAGACAATTATCACATGTACTCACTCATAAGTGGCTTTTAAACATAAAATAAAGAAAACCAGCCCACAAATCACAATCCTAGAGAGCCTAGACAACAATTAGGACCCTAAGAGAGACATATATAGATCTAATCTACATGGATAGTAGAAAAAGACAAGATCTCCTGAGTGAATTGGGAGCATGGGGACCTTGGGAGAGGGTTGAAAGGGAGCGGGGAGGCAAGAAGACCTGGTAGCCAGATTTGCCATGTGATTCCTCCCCTGCCTTCCCAAAGGTCACCCAGGAGTTGCTTTGCTCTGCTCACATTAACCTGGATTTACCAATTTGGCCTGACCTGATTTATTACATCAGCGACGGCGTTACTACTGGGGGATTTAGACTTTTCACCCAAGACCTGTCAACTTTGAGTGTTACAAGGAAGGATCTGGAACGAGTCAGTCATACTTTAGCGAGATTTGCATTGACCCAGTTCAGACTTTCTCCATTCTCCTGGAAGGAAGGCCTAGCAAGTGGCGGGGACAACCTGGAGACAGCTCGGATCCAGGCAGGAGAGCTGCTTTTCAGATGCCCAGACAGTCAGGAGGCAACAGTGCCCAGGTGGGAGAGGATTCCCTTGTCACTAGAGGTGAGGTAACTGGGTGACAACTGGGTACATGGAGCCCTGGGGAGAGGCAACTGAGGCTGGGGACTCCTGGGGAACTCAAAGAGGACACCTTTGAACCCAGGTGTATCAGCCCCTGTCCTTCTGTCTGCCTGTATTGTGCAGGGCTCTGGAAGGCCAGGGCAGGAAGGTACTGGTTACTACCCTGGTATTTTGCCTGCATGTGTATCTGTGTGAAGGTGTTGGATCCCCTGGAACTGGAGTTACAGACAGTTGTGAGCCTCCATGTGGTTACTGGGAATTGAACCCGGGTCCTCTGGAAGAGCAGCCAGTGATCTTAACCACTGAGCCATATCTCCAGCCCCCAGAACTAACACTTAAGTTGTGGTTTAGAACTTCAAATCTGTTCCTGTGCATTGCCTTTTCTCCTTTGGGAAGTTCTGCAAGGAAGTTATTGTATGTGCAAACAAGAAAAACCACGCCTGGGGATCTCATTCAGAGGTGACTAGAGGAGGGCCACTGTCCCTCCCTGCTGCCTGTAAGTGCTCAGGTGTGGGACCCATGGGGAAGCCTGGAGGATGCTTCCAGGAGAGCAGGAAGGTCCCAACCTTGCTAGCAGCCTACATTTGGGCCAGAACGGATGGTGTCATCCTGTGACCCTGCTGGGAACAGTGGGCGGGGTTGTCCTGATGTGTTTCTGAATTCAAAATATTTTGCCAACCTCTGGGGAGGAGGTGGGGCACTGGGGAGAACCCTGCCAATTGCTTCTGTGGTTGCTTCCTGGGACTCTCATGAGCTTTGGCCTCGGCCATTTTCCTGCGTCTTCCCTTAGCGATGCTTCTCTTTGTCCTCTGACCTCTGTCCTGGCAGCCCCAGCTCCATTTCTGCCTTGATGGTGCCAAGCCAGAGGCATTCTTGGAGGTTCTGTGCTTGGTGTGGAGTGGCACCAGCTGGGACAGACCCTTGGGTCCCAGCCTCGGGGCTGGCAGCTGCGACTACGCTTCCTGTTGTCTGTCCATTGCTGCAGCAGGAGAGAACAGTGGGAGGGGCAGCCCAGACCTTTCTGATTGGTTTGCCTTGACATTTTACCTTTGACTCCTCCTCAGATTTTGTGTACATTGCTCACCCTTATGTTTGGGGGATATATTCCCAACCCCCAACAAACACATTTTCTCCTACGCGTACCTTCTAAGATACGAATTGCCCTTCTTGGCTTAAAAGAAGTGCTTTGTGGCTTCTCTTTGCCACACCCTATTGCCAGCTGTTCCAGCTCTTTGGGCCATTCTGAACCAAAATAAGGCTTTACTTGGGTTTGCACACCATGGTACTGGGCAGTCAGGAACGGAGCGACTCTCGAGTGGGTGGATATGTAGTTATGGTACGCTGGGAGAAGGCAGGCAGGCTTCATGCCTTGGGCGTGGCGTGAGCTTTGATCATGCTACTTGGAATGTGTGCAATTGAAGACTCAGGAATTACTTCTGGAATCTTCCATTTAATATTACAGGTGTGGTTGACAGCTAAGAGCTGAAAGTGGGGAGCAAAGCAAAAGATAAGGGAGGGGGCCAGGGACAGCTCGCAGGTGGGGGCAGGAAAGGAAACTAAGAGGTATGACTGAGTGGAAAAGGGGTAGCCTGTGCCAGAACCTTGGCTTGCCATAGGAGCCTCTGCAGCCAGCGATATTTCCAATTATAAATGGTAAACTGAGGTTCCCCGAGGGTGACAACCTACCCCAAATCCACAGCTAGTCAGGAGGAGCTGGGTCACCCCAACTGCATCTCATATGAGGGTTTCAGTGTTGTTTCCAGTCCAGGCCTTCTGAGTTCCAGACCCTTCTATCAGACACCCCTCACGGGTCTGCCTAATCCTGGCCGCAGTGACCGTGACACAATTGAGGTCAATGAGAACCTTGGGAGGAAAATCTTTTTTTTCCCCCTGTGACTGCCAGGAGAAAGGAGGCTGTACGCTACGGCTGCAGTCAGTCTCCCGGGATGCCACGTGGCATGCCGGAATGAGGCTGGCGCAGAGGAACACGGAGCCCCACCACAGAAAGGAGGCAACTGAGTCTTCATGGTACCGCCTGAGCCCAGATCCAATTCTATCTGAAGCTGGCATCTGCAACTTTCTCAGTGGAACGAGCCAGGAGTTTCCCCTTCTTGGCATAAACCAGTTTAGACTGGATGGGTGCCACTGGCAACCAACGTCATTTCATATAATTGCCAGAACTTGCTGGAGTTTCTATTGAAATAACTTTTATTAGCTCATTCCTTTCAAAGTACCATGTACACACAGGCCTCCCAATGGGCATTGCCCCTCTATTGTATTATCTCCAGGCTGGTGGGTAAATTTGTTTTGACCCTTTCTTTCTTTTAATTTTTAATTATCTATCTATCTATCTATCTATCTATCTATCTATCTATCTATCTATCTATCTATCTATCTGGCATCTATCATCTATCTATCTATCTATCTATCTATCTATCTATCTATCTATCT
>NC_022014.1:672461-675530 GCF_000317375.1 Microtus ochrogaster
TATCTATCTATCTATCTATCTATCTATCTATCTATCTATCTGGCATCTATCATCTATCTATCTATCTATCTATCTATCTATCTATCTATCTATCTATCTATCATCTATCTACATTTATATATACACCTGCACAAGGTTTTAAATTCAAGTTAATATCCAGAGCCTTCTTTTGTCTCTTCTGACTACATCACATATGTGGGTGTCTCCATTGTCTCCCCAAACTTTGTAGGCTCTCATCTGTCCTTGTCTTTGGCTCTTGATGCCTTTGAAATCCTAGCAAATAATAGCTGGCAGATGTTGAGTTTTGGGGTTCCTCCTTTACTTTGGGGTCTCTAGTGTAATATAGGATGCCAGATGCCAGGTTTGTGGGACACTGGTTATGTCTGGTTTCTGCTCACCACTGGGAGATGCTCAGTGGTTGCTAGGCTAGCAGCCAAAGACTCAGCCCTTCAGCCCTCTCACTTTCCTGCCTCCTTCCCTCCCTTCCCTTCCTTTTGGTTTTTGAGACCAGGCTTTTTCTATATGGCACAGTCTGGCTCCTGGTTCTTAAATTCCTGCCCCAGTTTCATGAGTTCTGGGACTGCAGACATACCTGGCTCCAGTTCCCTTGTGCTCTGCTCTGTTCTAGGTCCAGGTGAGGTAACTGAAGCCCCCTTCTCTTCCGTAAGGCGTGTTCGGGAGTCTAGGGAGTTCTCTATAGAAGGGCTGGCTTGACTTTGGCCGGCCTCTTGTGGGATGTAGCCCTTGCAGTCGGGTTTGTGACCACTTGCATGTACCATCTGCATCATTTGCTCTGCGGCGGCGTGAGCCTCGGGGAGCTTAAGGCTGATCTTGTCACTGCACCACACAGTCCTCGCCTTCTAATCACTCCTGCTTCTCTTCCTTCTAGCAACGGGGTAACACAGCCAATCTGTGTCCCCAGGCCTGGATCAGTGGGTGCCGGGGAGACAGTGAGGTTGACCAGAGTCTTCAGTTCAGGAGGTGAGCAACGGGGCAACACAGCCAATCTGTGTCCCCAGGCCTGGATCAGTGGGTGCCGGGGAGACAGTGAGGTTGACCAGAGTCTTCAGTTCAGGAGGTGAGCAACGGGGTGGGGCCTGGCTGGCACGTTGAATGCGCATGTGTGCTTGCATGCTCGCTCGTCTCTGGCCCTCAGAGGCTGCAGCGTGGATGCCGCGCCTTTGAGTTTCCTTTGGACAGAGAGGTGCCGTGTCTGTCCGCTGCCCTCTCTGTCAAGGGCCAGGGGACCCTCACAATAAAGAGGGAGAGGAACTTAAGCCTGTCCCGAAGCCTAGGTCCAGAGCCTGTGGTATGAAGCTGTCTCCTGCTCTCTGTCCTTCAGATGTCTGTGGCTCAGTGGTCCTGGTAATCCTCTCTTTTCTTCCGGGGCAGCCGTGTCTGGATCTCTGAGATTCATGTGGGTGTGGCCTCTAGCTTGTGGCTTGACCTGGCCAGTCAGAATATCACACCTTCCAGGCTGAAGCAGGGAGTGTGAGTTCCAGGCTAGACTGACGAGGCACTGGGAGTTTTTGCTCTCAAACTTTTCAAACACGGATCTCAATGTGACCATCTCATGCAGACTTCTAGTCCGGGGTCCATCTGTCTGCAAGACTGTTGTCCTGAGGTGAGGAGACCCTGTGGTGAGAGACGCTAATGTTTGCTTTCCTATCAGCTGCTCAGCCTTGCCTCAGGGCTCTGGGCTCTGTCCTGCATCTTGGGGCCCAGGCTGAGGTGGCCATACTGCCTCTGTTCCTCCCTCCTGCCCAGGTGCGTGCTTCCGATTAAGGTTACCTGAAGAATTGCTCTTAACTCTGTTGGCCACTCAAGCTACTTACTTTAGTCCAGATTTTAAGTTTTAGCAAGCTGGTGTGTGTAATTATTATTAAATATGAATCTTAGCATCAGAGATCCACATCCTCCATGGCTGACTTGTGGCTGTCTGGGATGGAGACGGCCTGGCAGTGACCTCGGCTCTGTCCTGTGATTCTGAAGCATAAAGCAGTGGGGTGGGAGGGGGAGGCAGGAGCCTGCCTGCCTTTGAGAATTCCGGTGGTTGTGGGGGGCGGGGCAGCACGGCGTTGCCAGGCTCCCACTCAAGAAAGAAATACGTTCCTGTTTTAATGAAGGGATTTTGGTCCAGGTTTTAGTCTCTTACTGCTGAACCCAGCTCTAGGGTCATAAGTTATGAGGAGCAGAGACATCCTACCCTGCACCTGCCACACATCAGTCCTGCTAGTAGAGACAGACAGTGCTTCCGCAGCTGGGCTGGGTCGCTGACCTCCAGGTGCTGCTGGGCACAGCTGCTGCGTCTCCATTATTGGCTTACTTGATGTTAAACATTCTCTTTTGTTTTCCTCCTGTAGAGCCCTGGGATCCAGTTCTCTTTTCATCCACCGTGCCCGCGGCACGCTCACTCTGCCCCTCTGTAGCGTGCTTCTCCGTGATTTGTCTCCAGTTTCATCATGAATAATTTAATTTTTTATTTAACAAGTGTTTTATATTTTCTGAGATTATACTTACATTATTTGCCCCTTCCCTTTCCTCCCTTCAGACATTCCCATGTATTCCACCCTGACTCTCTTTCAAGTTCATGGCCTTTTAATCTCTTTAGTTGTTGTGTTTATATGTATATATATGTGTGTGTGTGTGTGTGTGTCCATACATATTCATATACACGTATATGAATATACGTGTTTATATATTTCTACAAACACCCCCACACACACAGTCACCCATACACAGTGTTCTCAGTCCATATAAACTTCCATGGATGTATATATTTTTAGAGCTGACCATTTGGGTGCTCTTCCCTGGAAGAACTATTCTCCCCACTCTCAGCGTTCTTTAGCTGTCTGTAGTTCTTTGTCTAGGGTTGAGTCTCATGCGTTTCCCCCTTCCACGTTAGCATGCTTGTTGGTGTTGCCCTTGTTCAGGACATGTTTAGGCAGCCACGTTGGTGAGGCTTCATGGATATAGTTTCTGACACTTCGAGGAGACACAGTCTCAGAGCAAACTCCCTATTCCTTTGGTTCTCATAATCTTTTCTAAAAATTTTATTTATTTATTTAT
>NC_022014.1:675630-687381 GCF_000317375.1 Microtus ochrogaster
AAAAACCTTTCAACTGGTTAGTAAAGGTTGGGTTTTTTTTTGTTTTATTTTTTTATTTATTTATTTATTTATTTCATGCATGTAAGTGTTCTGTCTGCATGCACACCATTCTGCCAGAAGAGGGCATCAGATTCCACTATAGATGGTTGTGAGCGATCATGTGGTTGCTAGGAATTGAACTCAGGACTTCTGGAAGAGCAGCCAGCACTCTTAACTGCTGAGCCATCTTTCCAACCCCGGCTCTTCTAATCTTTCTGACCCCCCCACCCCCACCCCTACTTCAGCAATGATCCCTGAGCCTTAAGTGCAGGGGCTGCATTGATGCACAGATGGATCTACTGGGACTGGGTTCCATAACTGTGTTTTGATGGGCTGTGATTTTTGTTTTTTTAAATAATGGTCTCCTTCTGTTAAGAAGAGAAGTTCCTTGATGAGGGTTACACACTATGCTGATTTGTCGTTACAAGGATAAATATTTAGAACGTAAGCGGGGGTTATGAGGATTTAGTGAAGTGCTGGTTGGTTGTAGGTTCTCCTCTGGGGTCCTTGACTTCACCAGCCCTGGGTAATTGGCTAGGTTTCTGGTACCAGGCATGACTTTCCTCTTGTTGAGTAGGTCTAAAGTCCAATGAGAGAGACTGGTTACCACCAAGCTATGTTTGCCATATTGCGCCTTTAGGGTTATCATGCCGTGCTGGCTGTTGATGTGTTTGTAAGTGTCACAGCTGGGTAGGACTGTCTGTTGCCTTTCTTGTCCTCAGGAGGGGCATTCAGGTCAGTTCCAGCTCAGGGGGCAGCTGGGCCCTGTTTCTGAAGTACGTGGTGTCCTCTGCGATAGGGACTTCAACCTCCCTGGAGTAACCAAGGGCAACAGCAATCAATAGCCTATACTGTTTGGGAGTCTCATGGCCAACACTGACAAATGACTCTAAAGAGGGCCTCTCGTGCTTGGTGCTGGTTTTTGATAAGTGGTCCATGGTTCTTGGAGGGCGGGGAGATCACTGTCAGCCCAGATGGAAACCTTTCCTGTATACCACATATGGATGTTTGTATACTGACTTCCATGTGTCCTAGGTATTTTTTAGGTAGACAGTAGTGTGAGCCCTGTGGCTTTTCCAGACACCTTTACTGTTACATCACCCCTTGCTCTTCTCCTGCTGTATTTATCCCTCCTCTCTGTCTAATTAGAGCCCCCCTGTTTTCCCCATTCCCCCTTCAGATCCCTTGCCCCTTGCAGTTTCTTCTCTATTGCTTCCCCCTCCTCCACAACGGTCCCTTTTGACTTTCCTGGTTTCTGAGATGATAGAGAACACTCAGCATTTGTCTCTCTGGGTCTGGGTTATCGCACTCAGTATGATCGTTCCTAGCTCCATCCATGTATCTACCAAGCTCACGATTTCATTTTTCTTCACACCTGAATAGCATTCCATAGTGTATGTGTACCCCATCTTCAACGTCCAGTCCTCGGTTGTTTCCATTTCCTAGTGACGGTGAATAGAGCAGCCACGAATATGGCTGAGCAAGTGTCTGTGAAGTAGGATATCGGGTCCCTTGGGAATATTCAGAGAATTGGGGTAGCGGGGTAGATTTATTTTTAGGGTCACATGTTAGATTTATTTTTAGCTCTTTGACAATTCTCCGCACTGATTCCAGAGTGGTTTGAGTGACGGTTCCCTTTTCCCGGATCCCCTCCAGCATGTATTGTAGGTTTTGTTCATCTGACTTTGGAAGGATGAAATCTCAAAGTTGTTTGATTTGCAGTTCCCTAATGGCTAGGGACAATGAACAGTTTTGAGATCTTTCTTGGTCCATATTGATTTTTTTCTTTTGAGAACTCTCTGTTCAAATCCCTGACCGATTTTTTTTTTTTTGAAAACGTAACTTCTTTATCGATTCTTTGGGAGTTTCATATCATGTACCCCAATTCCGCTCACCCCTGCAGCACTCCCCCTCAAAAGAAAATTTTTTAAAAAATCAGATCAAATCAAAACAAAACAAAACAAAGCAACCAAGCAAGCGAACAAACAAGCACAGGAACAAAACAGTCCTCCACCACCAAAAAACCCAAATCCAAAACCGAACAAACAAAACAAAACAGCTGAGCAGTGGTGGTGCATACTTTTAATCCCAGCACTTAAAGAGGCAGAGGCAGGTGGATATCTGTGAGTTTGAGGACAGCCTGGTCTACAAAGTAAGTTCCAGAATAGCCAGGGCTATACAGAGAAATTCTGTCTCGAAAACAAAACAAAACAAACAAAACCCAAACCCCAAAACTCCCAAAAAACTAAACCAAACCAAAACAAAACAAAATAACCCTTCCCCTTGTCTCCATCCTTCCCGCCTCTCCACCACCTCTCCATTCATCCTGTCAGAACTGGGGGCCTCGGGGTGTCATATAGCACACCATTTTGTCCAATCAGATTTACTAGCAAATGTTGATTGTGATGAGTCACTGGTCTGGCTCAGGGCCTCTGGCTTCTGGTCCACCACCATCGCTGGATCCTCGTTGGGATTCTTCTGGATATCCAATGGCCACCCCAAGTCTTGGAGATCCTGCGATTATTGTTCCACAGGACCAGATCCTTAATGCACTCCAGCAGGTCCTAGATGGAGTAGATGTTAGGGTGGGCCACCCCAAGGCCTGGATGTGGGTCTGGATGGTGACTGAGCTGGTCAGTCTGGGCCACTGGCCTCAGACAAGGGGGCAGAGTCAGCTTGCCTGTGCCCATCTTCTCAGGGTCATTCATCCTGGATTGCGGTTAGGGGTGGGGCTGTCTCTCTTGCTGTAGTGTCCAGAAAGAGGCAAGACCAGCTTTCTCTGGGCCAGTGAAGGGTGGGCTAAGCTCAGCTCTGACTTCATCTTGCATGGTTTTTATGGCCCCCAGGTGACATTGGTCATAGAATCAGCACAGACCCAAGCTGCAGCTGAACCACAGACTCCGACAGGGCCCTCGGCAGCAGCTTGGGCCAGGATGACATCCAAGCACTGGCCATTCAGGCAGGGATGACTCTGGCAACAACACGGCTCTTGGGACACCACCAAGGCCTCAGGTTACAGCCCCAACTCTGGGGTTTTACTTGACCTGTGACCTTTGGTGGCAATATAGGACTTGGACTTCAGCACAGTCCCCAGCCTCAGTACGACCATGGACCCAGACATGGTCCTCAGCAGCAGCCAGGTCTGGATGTCACCATTGCCCCAGGTGGCAGTGCCTGCATCTCAGGCCCCAGTGGGAGTGTGGGGCTCAGACATCAAGCTCAAGGGTCTGCATGGCTGTCGATGTTAACAGGAGCCTCAGGAACCAACACAGACCCTGGCTGTAGTAGGGCCATGGACCCAGACTTGGCCTTCAGCTGCAGCTCTCCCTGGCCAACTTTTTGAATGGGTCATTAAAATCCTTTTTTTTTTGAGTTCTTTATATAGTGTGGATATTAATCCTCTGACAGATGTAGCTGGCCAATATTCTTTCCTAGGCTGCAGGCTTCCTCCTCACTGGACTGATAGTTTATTTATTTATTTATTTATTTATTTATTTATTTATTTATTTGCTGTGTAGAAGCTTTTTAGCTTTATGAAGTCTAGTTGTTAACTGGTGGCCTTGATTCTTGGGCATGCAAAGTCCTCATTCAGAAAGTCTTTTCCTACATTGTGGTGGCTAGTTTATGTCAGCTTGACACAAGCTAGAGTCATTGCAGAGCAGGAAGCCTGGGCTGAGAAAATTCCCCTGTGAGAAAAGGCTGTGGACAGGCCTGTGGGGCATTTTCTTAATTAGTTATTGATACAGGAGCAGTTAGCCCACTTTGGGTGGAGTCACCTGGGCTGGTGCTGGTGGGCTTGATAAGAAGGCAGGTTGACCAAGCCATGAGGTGCAAGCCAGTATAGATGACTCCTCCATGGCCTCTGCAGCAGCTCCTGCCTCCAGGTTCCTGCCTCCAGGTTCCTGCCTCCAGGTTCCTGCCTCCAGGTTCCTGCCCTGTTTGAGTTCCTGCCTCCAGGTTCCTGCCCTGTTTGAGTTCCTGCCTCCAGGTTCCTGCCCTGTTTGAGTTCCTGCCTCCAGGTCCCTGCCCTGTTTGAGTTATTTTCTTGACTTCCTTCAATGATGAACAGTGCTGTAGAAATGTCAGCCAAATACACCCTTTCTTGCCCAAGTTTTTTGGTCATGGATTCCATCACAGCAACAGCAAGCCCTGATTAAGAGATCCATCCTGGGAGGTGCTGCTGTGTTTCCTCCGAGCAGTTCCAGGGTTTCATGTTTAGATCTCTGATCCATCTGGAGTTAGGTTTTGTGCATAGTAATAGATACTGGTCTGATACTGTCACCATATCACAGTCCACACTCAAGCTAGGCTCACACCGCAGGGTGTGCATCAGATCATGTGGTATACGTGCGTGCGTGTGTTCATGTGTATGCACGGGGCAAGCATGCATGCATGCATGTTCAGAAGCCAGTGGTTGTTTTTCTCTATTGTGTCCACCTTATTTTTGGAGGCAGGATCTCTCAAGGAATCTGCAGCATGCTGATTAGTAGACTGTTTTCCTCCCCAATGCTGGGATCAGGGGTGTGTGCTGCAGTGCCCGGCTGAACATGGGTGCTGGGGATTGAACTCAGGTCTCTACCTGCAGGGCAAGCACATTAATGAGTGGGCCATCTCTCTCACCCCCTACACACTCTTTTGGAATATAACCCTTGACTGTTTGTTTATTTTTGAGACAGGGTCTTACTATATAAACCTGACTGGCCCAGAACTCACTATATAGACCAGAATGGCCTGGAACTTACAGAGAGCTACCTGCTTCTGCCTCCTGAGCACTGGGATCTAAGGTGGGCACCTTCACACCGGATGACTCCACATTTTTATGAAGTTAATAATGCATCATTTGGGATTTGTCCAATTTTCTTTTCCTCCAAGATTTACAGGAGAACATAAACATAAAAGTTTTAAGATTAGGTTATAAGACAGGATAAGTCATTGCAGAAGGCTCCCTTGTGTCCTTGTCCCTAGAGCGATAATCACTCTTTTGACTTCTCTCTCCATAGCGTAACGTTTCCTGCTTCTGAACCTGAGTGGCTGTCCTGCTTCTCACCCCTTCTCAGTGGCGTCTCCCACTCCCACTTCACACACTGAGCCATCTGTGCTGCCGCCTGTCCGTTGTTCCTTTTTCCACTGTCGAGTAGTACTCCTTGAATAGGCGTACCACACCTAGCTTCTCCATTCCTAATTCTAAATATTTTCAGAAAGCTATCGTGAACATTGCTCCATCAGCATGTTTGTGCATGCAGATTACTCTGATGGGAACCTGGGGGTGGGGTTCGAGAGCCTTGGGATGAGCATGTTTAATTGTGCAGGGAACAGTCTGGAATTTTTCAGTGTAGTTGAACCTAGGTGCCACAGTATAGATTTCTAGCAATGTCACTGGCTTGCCAGCATTCAGGATTGACATTGCTGGCTTTCTCTGATCTGTAAGCTGGGCAGTAGCTATTACTGTGGTCTTGGTCTTGTCATGGTTCCTGGGGATTTGAGGTCTCTTCAGGTGCCCAGTGGCCTTGGGAACCAGCATCTTTCCTAAAATGCCTGTTTTCAAGTTCTTTGTTCATTTTTTTTTATTTAAGTTTTCTCTTTTTAAAAACATGCCTTTAAATTATTATTATTTTATGTGTATGAGTGTTTTGCATGTATGTATACATGTACATTTGTATGTGCATCATGCTCATGTAGTGCTTACAGAAGAAGGCATCATATCTCCTAGAACAGGAGTTCTAGAAAGCTGTGAGGTACCACTGGGTGCTAGGAATGGAACCCAGGTCCTGTGCAAGAATAGCAAGTGCTCTTTAAGGACTGATTCGTCTCTCCAGCCCAATCTTCAGTTTTCTATAATTAATTTGATCCTACTGTCCTGTACCCAAACCCTGTGACAGAACTGAAATGATTACCCGTCCCTTCCCTTATCTCTGGTGCCCAAGGTAGCTGCCTGGTTTCTTCCCTCTCTCCTGGCTAATGCTCTCCTCCCAGGATTTGATGACATCCTTCTCTTTGGTTTACTCCTCATTTTGATGGAGCCCAACTGATGCCAGAAGCACCTGTGAGAATCTGCGTGGCTGAGAACCACCTTGCCTGATGGGGATCTGGGAACCGACTGGGTTTAAATTGCTTTCTACTTACAATGTGGGAGGGGTTGGTCCCTTGTCTTCTGGCTCCCGAAGTTTCTACTGAAAATCAGATACCACATTGGCCTTCATCCTGCCTAATTTTTATGATGTTTTTTCCTCTTTGGGAGCATTCATGATTTTACTTCATCTGTAGGAGTTTCAGAATTCCCCAAGTGTGGGGATTTTCCATGGCCTGGCCTTGGCCCCTTAAGGCCTATTCTCCAGCTCAGTGCTGTTTTCTAGATAGCTTTGTCCTGCTAGAGTCTGGATGTTGATGCCCCTGAGAGACCATGCCTTTGCTTGCTCTCTAGGCTGGCACTCCTGGGAGATGGTAGCAAGGTGGGAGAAAGGTCACTGGACTATGCACCTGAAGGGAATTGGGGGACCCTGCTCTTTTTCTCTTTTACTTATTGGTCACTTGCCACCCACTGTTGTTCTACCATATGCCATCTGTCATTGCCATAATGTCCCCAGAAAAAGTTCAGAAGCTTCTAAAACTGTGGCCCAAACTCTATACCTTTCCTGTCTCTGAGTTGATTTTCAGAGGCTTCCTCCTCCTCCTCCTCCTCTTCCTCCTCCTCCTCTTCTATGTGTGAAGCATATGCCAGTGTGTGCATGTGTGTGGTGGGGTATGCTCACCTGTGTATGCATGTGTGTGGTGGGGCATGCTCACCTGTGTGTGCATATGTGTGGTGGGGTATGCTCACCTGTGTGTACATGTGGATTCATGGTGTGTGTGTGTGTGTGTGTGTGTGTGTCTGTCTGTCTGTCTGTCTGTGTACATGGAGGCCAGTGGTTCATGTTGAGTGCCTTCCTCAATTGTTCTCCATCATACAGATCGACGCAGGGTCTCTCACTTAACCCAGAGCTTTCTGAAGCTAGTCTAGTTAGCCAACTTTCTAGGGAGCTCTCTCGTCTCCACCTCCTGAGGGCTGTGAGGTGGGCCATGTCTTCCCAGTAGTTACATGGGTGCTGCTCCTCAAACTTGCCTGCAAGTGCTTTACCCACTGAGTCATCTCCCTAACTCTGGATCTTCCAACTTCTACTGAGAGTTCACGTTTTTATCCTTCCTAGCTGAATCACTGGGAGTCTAAGTTAGGTTTCTAAAAGACCCCACTACTTCATTGTGCCCGTTGGTGTAGACAGGAAACCTATAGCGTCTGGATTGGTGTGTGGTGCCCAAGGGAAGAGCACAGAGTGTCACTACAGAGAGCTCAGGGGACTGGGCTGAGCTGTGTTTTATTTTTGAAGACAAGTGGGAAGCCCAGATTTTAAAGGCATATACATCCAGCAACCAACATGGCATTAAAAAAAATCAATTTATAGCCAAGTGGTGATGGTGCACATTTTTAATCCCAGCATTTGGGAGACAGAGACAGTCAAATCTGGAGTTCGAGGCCAGCCTGGTCTACAGAGTGAGTCCCAGGACAGCCAGGGCTACACAGAGAAACCCCGTCTCAAAAAACAACAAAAATATCAACTTGTAAACTGGGCATGGTGTCTCACCCCTGCAATTTTAGCCCCTGAGAAGGTGAGGCAGGAGAATTGACATGAGTTTGAGGCTATCCCGGGCTACATAGTCTTCTAGGTCAGCTTAGGTACAGAGTGAGATCATATCTTAGAAGAAACCACCCACTCCAAAAGACCCCAAAGAACAACAACAAACCCACCATGTTAATCAAACAAAACACATTTTTGGGCACTATTTGTCTGTTAGCTGCCTCTCTGTAGGCCTCTATGACCAGTCTCATAGTTTGCAAATTGCCACGACATTTATTCTCTTATTTTTCACACCAGCCTCATGAAGAGCAGATCATGGGTAGGACCCATCACAAGAACTAAACATATTCTGGTGTGGTGGTACAGGCATGCAATTCCATCATCTGGATGCAGCAATTGAATGAGACTGTCCCCCATAGGTGCATATATTTGAATGCTTAGTTCCCAGTAGGTGGAACTGTTTGGGAAGGATTAAGAGGTGTGACCTTGTTGGAGGAGGTGTGTCACTGGGGGTGGGCTTTGAGGTTTCAAAAGCCCACACCAGGCCCAGTGTCTAACTCTCTCTGCCTCTAAGATGTAAGCTCTCAGCTACTGCCCCAGCACCCGCCTGCCTGCTGCCACGCTCCCTGTCTTGATGATCATGAACTAATTCTGAACATAAGCAAGCCCTCATTTAAACGCCTTCTTTCATAAGTTGCCTTGGTCATGGAGTCTCTTCACAGTAATAGAATGGAAACCAAGACACAGAGATGTACAGGGAAACATTGTCTGAAAAATTAAAAGGAAATCAGGAAAGACTGAGAGCTATGCTCTGTTGAAATATTATTACCGAGCAAGTGTTGGCTATTAGGGAGACTTGGGTGTGTGGACGCTCACACTGGGAAGGGGGACGTCAGCTGACAAGCCCCAGCTGACCCATCTTTAGGGTTTGCTATGTTTTATATGTGACTTTCCCCTAAGGAATTAGGCGGTTTGATCCCTGGAGTGGCAATATTAAGATACAGTGGTCAGGCTTCCCAGGGCTTCCGGGGGCTGAGGGCCTGCCCTGCCAAGAAGACTGTCTCCATTTCCTGGGGTTATTCTTGGTTTAGAAACCTGAGTGAGTTCTCTGGCTTTTCGGAAATTCGCCTGCCTTCTCTGAGGAAGTATTTGGACCACGTCCTGGGTCACATTTTGTGCCATTGTGCCTTCATCGGTTCGCTTTTTAAAAATACATTTCTCTTCAGCTGAGTCACCTTCTTCCTCCTCCTCCCGACACTCCGGGAGCCGGAAGGAGCCCTGCCCCAAATCCTTGGCTCCTCCAGGCCAGATCTTTTCCAAATGTCAAACTCTTAGGAACCCTGGCCGAGGGCAGAGTGGGCCCTGACCCTAATTTCTTTCCTCTAGTCTTTGCTGGTCTCAGCTTTACCATCTCATGGAGAAAGCTTGTGAGCTGCCTGAGTCGGAGGACCCTGCCCTGAGGTTGCTGCCAGGGGAGGGCCTGGAGGGAAGGCTTCAATCCCAGCAAGGTCTTACACTGCCTTATCAAGATGTTACACGTCTCCTCAGTGACCTGTGAATGCCCAGCATGGTAGAGCTACTCTGGGCCTGCTTGCTGCCCTAGTGAGGGCCTGGAATTCATTCAGAGACCACACTTAGTAGGTCCTCAGCCCTTCATGCCTACTTTTAGTGAATGCCCACTGTGCGCCAACCACTGCCCCTTTCCTCTTTCTCTCCACAGCTTCGTAGCTCACTTTTGAGACTGGACAGTAGGACAGAAAACAGATAGTAAGACAGAATAAAAGGGAGGGCCAGCTCATCCTATGGGTGTTCTGAGCCTTAGGCCTCAGCCTTCCAAGATGGCCCAGAGAAGTGAGAGGTATCCTTTCTGTTGAATTCCACTGTGTTTAAAGAATTTCCAGTGTACTGTGACTTTTCATACAATGGCGGTCATTTAAAGTCACATTGTCTTGTGTGGGAAGTCGGGAGATGGGAGTAGTTGAGGAAACGGACCCAGAAAGTTCACCTGATTTACCAGGGCCAGCCCCCTAGTCAGTCTGCATTTGTCCCAACTCTCATTTTCTGTTGTTTGTCCCAGGGGCTACCAGATGCAGGAGGTGCGGGGCAAGTGTGCGGCTGAACAGGCACCCTTGTCCTTGTCTCCTGGTTCCAAAGTTTACCAGTAATTTAATTTATTTAGTTACATGCTTGTTTAATATTTTGCACGGGTGAGCACAGATGAATGGGTGTGGACGTCAATGGACAACTTGTAAGAGTTAGCTCTCTCCCTCCAGCACGTGGGTCCTGGGTTCGAACTCTGCTTGTCTGGCTTGGCAGTAGGTGCCTTTCCCCACAGAACCATGTCTCCATCCTTCTACCTCATTTGAAAAAGTATAGCCCAGCAAAGTCAGACCACCAGAAAGCATCGTGTCATTGTGTTGGGACTGGAACTTTTTTTGACTGGGAATTTTGGGAGTTCTGGAAAAACTCTACCACTCACTCTCGTACAGGTCACTGCAAAAATAGTGAAACGAGATAGATCCTGTCTTGATGGCATTTACGTCCTTTGGTTTTTACAGTACCAAGGGGGAACTCAGACCATGGTTTGGATGGGAAGAAAATGCTGTGAAATCCACTAGCCTGTCTTGGGAAAAGCTAGTTACTATGGAAGAGGAAAAGTCCCCAGAGGCAGCCATGTTCTGAGAGGCCTTGGAGGATGAGGTGCAGAGGAAGGGAGGGGATGGAAGCATTGACGTGTAATCTTGTAGGGGACACTGGGGTTTGGGGAGTGGAGCTCCCAGTCATTCATTACCTCAGACAGTGCCAGGGGACGAGTCTAATCCTCCAGACGAGCTCCTGCCATGTTCCTGACCCACGGACTGATAAGCCAGCTAGACTAGCCGTCTGATATCTCCTGCGGAGGCAGGAGGAAGAAGTCTAGGGACAGCTCTTTCTGTCTGCCCCTCGGTCCTTCCTGCAGTCACTGCTAGTCAGGAGGGCAAGCAGGTGGTCCCTCTGCCCTTCTTTTGGCATGTCCTTCCCCTTAATTTCAGAATCGTAAAACTTTGTGGACCCTGTGTGTTGGGGAACAGGGCCCACTGATGACTCTTCTTAGGACCCGTTGAGAGGCTGCCATCTCTGAGAGTTCCTCGGGGGAGGTCAAGCTGCAGCTCACCCAGGCACATCTGATGTTCAGTGGTAGCGAGCTATGTGCAGACCCAAAGGAGCCATAGAGTCTGGGTCCTGTCAAGTGACAGGGGACATGGTGTTGGCACCCATTTCAGGCATTAATTCAAGTTGGCTCTATGACTTTTCTTCCCTTTGGGGAGTGAGTTCTTTTTTCTTTTTCTTTTTTATGTTTTGGGAGTGATAAAACTAAACCGCTTATGCAAGCAGTGACATGGGACTCCAGTCCAAAGCTGCTGCTCTCTCCTCCGCTCACAAAAAAATAATTCACATAAAAACTGTTCTCTGGCCAAGGCTTGTCCCCTCCTCAGCAGGGGACTTGCTTTTTTTTGTTGACTTCAGCACAAATTCAGATTTCTCTCTCCAGATTTTGGGGTGTGTCTCTATATCCCTTGGGGACCTTTGTTTAGACCCAGGCATACTTGAGGCCTCTCTGCTTTCTTTCTCCTCAAGCCTAATAATCCATCTACGAGGGTTTAGGGAGGCAGCTGCCTTTCTGAATTCATTTGTATGCATTAAACCCATGCGCTCATACCTGGGATGAGAGACGTGTCAGATGGAGTCTCAGGGCAGCTACTTGTCACCAAGGACCTGGGTGGCCTCGTCCTGAGATGTGACCTAGTACGGTGTGATTGAGCCTCAGTTTCTTTATCTGCAAACTGGGGTTTGGAAATGATATCTGCTAAGTGCCAGCAGAAGCAAGGGCACACAACTGGTCCTCAAGGCTTGGCACCTGCATCCTGAAGATGACTGTGGTGAGCGGTGTGAGCGGGTGGAGGGAGCCTGGGTCCTCAGACAGGATTGGCCATGGAGTGGGACGGAGGAAGTACTCATCGTGCGTTCACATCTCAGTGGTCTGGGGGAAGGTGCATCTTCTTCTTCTTCTTCTTCTTCTTCTTCTTCTTCTTCTTCTTCTTCTTCTTCTTCTTCTTCTTCT
>NC_022014.1:687481-705815 GCF_000317375.1 Microtus ochrogaster
TCCTCTTCTTTTTTTTTGAGACAGGGTTTATCTGTATAATACTTCTAGCTGTCCTGGAACTAGCTCTGTAGACCAGGCTGTCCTCGAACTCACAGAGATTCACTTGCCTCTCCTCCTGAGCGCTGGGATTAAAGCATTGTGCCACCACCACCCAGTGAGTCTATTTATTCTTTTCCCAGGCCTCGTGCAAGGTAGGGGGCCTAGGAGGCCCCATCTGGTTTTGAGTTCAGACTCCTACTCTCTAACCACATAGTTATCTGTACCTGAACTCCTCTTCTTCAAGTTAAAACACTCATATTTGTTTGTGTGTGTGTGCCTATGAAAGTACCCCCTCCCATGTCATAGTGTACATGTGGACATCAGAGGACATCTTTAGGACTTGGTTCTCTGCTTCCACCAGGAGCGTCCCAGAGATTAAACTCAAGTCATCAGGCTCGACAGCAAAAGCCCTTTTACTTGCTGAGATGATGCACTGGTCCCCTCGGGCTTCTTTGTCTGCAAAATGGGAACAGTAATTGATACTGTGGGCCTTGGGGTGGGGTAACGCTTGCTCGATGGCCACCGGGATGCCTGGCATGCAGTGTGGGCACTGTGGCCCTGCAAGCTGTAGTGAGGAAGAGCTCCGGTCTGGCCTTGCAGTGGTAGCCAAGCATTGTGAAGGAGCCGGTGAGCAACCCCTCATGTGCCAAGGCATGGAGCTGATGGCAGGGGCTGCAGTGCCAGCCTGAAAGAATGGGCGGCACGGGAAGGTGACAGCAGAGGGAGCTTTGAGAAGCCAGTGGGGATGAGGGTGGTTATTTCTAGGCCAGTGGCAGAGGATTTCTTTTCCTCTTTGTCTTGGTGGCCCTGGTGGGCACTTGGCCAGAGGTCCTGGATGAGGATGTCCTGAGAGGTGGGGCGGGGCTTCTTCACCTGGCTTCCCTCCCGCAAGTGTGAAGCACAAGCAATGCCAGCACCCCCGCTCTCCCACTCAGTTATCTCTCTTTACGCCTCACATCCAGGTGCCCCAGAAATAACACTGCTCAAGTGCAAGCCATTTATCTAAAACCTTTATTAATGCTTGAAGAAGAACACAGGGTGACAGTGTCCAGGCCCTGTTGTCTAGCTTTGTAACAGAAGCAGACGCTGACTTAGTAAGCCCACGTGGTACCATTCTTCCTTAGGAAGTGGATGCCAGGAGCACCGTCTCCATGTTGTTGCCGAGATGCCATTAGCCAGGTTCAGAGCTCACGCCTAAGGACGGACTGCAGCCCTGGGCCAGTGTCTCCTTTTTATTCGGTTCTGGGTTGTCGGCGTTCTGCTGTCTTTGGCCCTCTCGTTTTAGAATAACAGGGCTATTTATTGATACAAAGGAGAGGTGTGCGGATCATCTCGTTAAGATTCGAAGCTCAAAATAAACACTGCGACGTTATTTGGAGACCCACATCCTTCCAAACAGGAAGGCTCCCAAGCAAATGCGTACGAAGCATGAAGCCTAGGGAGGACTGTTCTCAACAGCTGCCTCGCTTACATTTAGACTGTGCGAATGCCTTCAGGAGGTACACAAGAACCTGGACAATTTTGAGCAAAAGGACTCGAGAGATAAATGTAGTCCGTGTTTCTAATCACATGAGGGACCATGAAATGACATCTTTTTTTTTTTAACTTTTGGAGGGGGAAGGGACGACAAAGGCATGGACATACACAACAGAGATCAGTTGGTGTGTTTGAAGGAAGCGAGTTTATGCCTTTGGGGGGTAAGACACCGAGACAATAAATACAAACGACAAATATTTACAGCAGAAACAAAGGGAACATCAGTAGGTGACTGCGAGACACTGATGAACTCAGTCCAGACACTGGTGACAAAGGAGCGGCCGAGCCAGGGACGAAGGACGGTGTGAGTGATGTAAGCAGAAAACAGTCAAGGTGCCATACAGGCACACCCAGCACCAGAGTGCCACCATCCCCATGCATTTTCCGCGGCAGAGTCTGGCATGCTGGGCCTCCTTCCTTGCAGGCAGGACCGGATTAAAGGCATATGCTCCTCTATGCTCTGCAGCCCCACATCTTCCTGGGGGATTCCCAGCGTGTCACCAACCCACCCCTTCCCAAATAATTTTTTTTTTAAAGCATAGCCTATATGAGAGATTGAGACTGGGTCCTGCGCATTGAGACACCAGCCGAGTTTGTGGATGTGCTCTGAGAACGGTGGCTGTCCCTGGCCTTAGGGGCCTTCCAGAGAGATAGAGGGTAGGATACATGTTTCTCATCCTGCTCCCTAGAACAGGGAACATGCAATGTACGGTCTGTGAGCCTGGGGAAGAAAATCTTAGTGGAACAGAGCCAACCAAGCCCTTACATTTGTGTGGCGGAGGGCGCTTTTGTGCTGTCACGCCAGAGTTGGCTGGTGGCAACAAAAACCGTGTGACTTGCCAAACAGAAACTCACTAATCACTATTTGGCCTTTCATAGAAAAAGTTGGCAGAGCCTTGCTCTCAAGACCTGGTCCAGGTTACCCCCTACGCCTACAGCACTGGCTGCAAAAGCAGTAGCTGTGACAGCCCCAGAGGAAGAAGATCTTAGCGCTGCACTGACACGAGTCCCTTCTCTCCTCTTTGGCCTTCCTTTTGTCCACCCACCTCCTTCTTACTAAATTTCCACGTGGGCTGTGGAAAGCCCTGTCTCTTGGAGATGAAGCTGTTTGCCCAAGTATGCAGAGGGTGGCATTCCCCAAAAGCAATTTCCTTAGTGGTCTCGATGCCAGTTTCTCTTCTCCCTCTTTCTGGCATGCAGAGACTGGTTTCCAACTTGGCCACATGGATTCAATGTACAGGCTCATAGGACTTGGTTGAGGTCAAGTTGAGATAGAGAAAGTCTAGAAAAAGGCTGTCAAGGAAGGGACCCCTGGGATGTGCTTCTCCCTCTGGGGATCTGTCTGTTTCGGAAGGAGAAGCCCATGTGGGGATACTGCTGTTTGAGCTCTTCTTCTTTTTTTTTTAAATATTTATTTATTATGTATACAATATTCTGTTTGTGTAAGAGAACTTACAAAAATTTACCCTCCAGAGGTGGGCTGGGGTTGATTTTCTTCCTGCTTTGAGCTGGTTCTGGTGACCCAGTTGTTCGATTTGAAAGTCATTTATTTAGATGACAGACAAATCGTCAATGGATTTAAAACAAAAGTAAAATTGAGCTCTGAAGCAGTGGTCAAAACAGATGGCCACTCCTTCGGTGTCCCCCAGACAGAGCAATGGCTCAGAAATGACACACAGATAATGCAGCACCCCATGTCCCTTCCAGCAGCTATGAAACACAAGGTCCCAGGCACGACACTAAGCTTTGGTTTGGCATCGAGCATGGCTGAGTCCTGCATCCTCTCTGCTCCTCCTTTGCCCTAACAGCCACACTTCCCACTCACTCCTGCCCCAGAACCCAGCTGCCCTGTTCCCTGCAGACAGCACTGGAAACTGTAGGGAGGGCCTGCCTAGCACCCACGTGTGGCCCCTTCCCTCCCCATCTGACCTCCCCCCAACAGAGCACACCTTAGCCACCCACTAGCTCCCACAGACCGAAAGGGACAAAGCCACAGGCAGACTCAAGGCAACACTCCCGTGAATAAGCTTACGTAGGTGCCGACCCACAGGGCAGGCACCTGAGACCTCATCTCACCTGTTCAGACACCTGCATGAAGTCCACAATTCGCACACATCCTGCGTGTGACATCCCCTCTTTAATGTAAAATGTTTTGGAATGTCCATAGATAAGGAAATGGACGGCCTGGAGGAAACTTTCTTGGCCAGGTTTTCGTTTCACCTCCGGATGTCGGAATACTCAGCCTGTTCATCTTCCCACTCGCTGCTCCCAGAAGGTCCCTGGGCGCTCTGGCCACCTGCTCCGCTTCGGGCGTGGGCATGTGGGTGGCTTTTGCTTCCTCGCTCACCCTTGGCGCCTCTGCTGGCTTCTGATAGGTGGTGGCCTGTATCCCGGTGGTGAGGCCTGGGTAGTTGGGCCCTATCTGCCGGGGGCTGATGCTCAGGGACCGCAGTGGGAGGTCTCTGTATGTTGGAGGTGCAGAAGCTCAGAATGGAGCACAGGCCTCCCCAGTTCTGCTCACACTGAGCCTGGACGCTGTGAGTGATGGCCTCCCTCACATCTTCCCCGCAGGTCAGCAGCAGATTCACGAGGTCCACATAGGGCCTAGAGATTCGAGCAGAGAGAGAACTGAGACTGGAGCATGTTCTAAGGGGCCCTGTGACAAGGGACAATGCTTAACTTGGGTTCGGCGAGTGATCTTTGCGGACTAGGTTCCATGGTAGGGAATGGCATTAAGGCAGGTTCCTGCTTCTCAAATAGGTGTAGCGCTACTGACAGTGTAGATACATGGGAGGAAAGCTGAAGGCCAGGGCATTAAGGTAGGCATTTCAGGCAGAGCAGCTGTGTGAGTGAAGAGGAAAGCAAGGGTGTCCTGGGCACACCCAGGCTACAGGAGCTGGTGAGCTTGGCTGGAGTGGAGACGATCTTGGCCAATGGTGAAGGGTCTTCAGTAGTAAATTGGTATGTGTATGCGCTTCCAGTGAAGAACCCAGGAAGTGTCGGACTAAGGAGTTCCTGAGCAGCTGTTGGAGTCCCCATGCTTGCCCACCACAGGTGGCATCAGTGAGGGTCTCCTGAGGTCACGTTCCCTACCTGTGTGCCCTGACTTAGGCTTACAACAAAGGGCCTTTATGAAAGTTGGTGGGTATGTATGCCACGGTCTGGGGGAATCTGAAATGAGATGCGTGCGCTGGGAAGGGCCATTGCCCTATAGTGTCATCTCCCTGTGGCTTTCCCTTTTCAGTCAGTCAGGATCCCCATGTCCACAACGAGAGCAGCTCTCTCTGAAAGCAACCCAGCCCATTCTGGTCTCAGAACTGCATCTCCACCTGCCCAACGACCTCGAGTTGCTTCTTAGCCAAATTGCTGGAGGACTCACTCCAGGGGACAGAGAAGCGTGCCCCCTCTTTAAATTGATGGGCCTACCTACGGAGCCCCCCTTAACTCTCACTGGCCTTTAAGATCCAAGAGGATGTGGGATGCTTTATGTGACTTTGTGTGGCTAACTAGAATTAAGTCCTGGACAAATGTGCCCATGACAGACAGCGCCTGCTTCCACAGGGAAATCGCTGTGGGATGTGCAGCCATTTATAAGGAGCAAAGGTTCTCTCCTCCCTGAGATGTGACTTGAGACTTGGATGACCATCCTAGGGGTCTGTGTAATCTTTTTCTGCAGGCTGGCAACCTTGGCTATGCAGAAGAAGCAGCTTATGTTCTAAGATGTGCGGCATAATCAATGCTGTTGTGGCCATTCACTCCCCAGGTTGGAACTGTCCTTACTTTGAGGACATAAGAATGAGGAATAGGGAAAAGCAAAGTCCCCTTTGGGAAATCCTAGGCAAGGGAGGCCTGGCCTGGGCTGAGGACAGGCAGAAGGGATGTTCTGGAGCTGCGTTTTGAAGCCTACTTGATTCCTTTGGCATCACGGTTTGTGCATGGCTGGTGGGCAAGGTGCTCAGCCTCTTTCAAGCAGGCCTAGGCTGCTGCTAAGGACAGTGTCTCTTGAGCACTCGGAGGAGGAAGTTATAGAGAAAGGGATGCTGTAAGCCGTTCATGCCCCCTCCATATTTTGAAAACAAATGCTGCCTTAGGAAGCTCAAATCCACTGAGGCCATCTGCAAAATGGGAGCAAAATGTTTGGTCATTTGCTGGCTCTATCTGGGATTTCGAACTGAGTTTTCTTTATTCCTTTAAGCGTCTAGCTTAAAAGATCCTCCCAGGAACACACAGATCTCTCTGGGGTCTTCTCCATCATGGTGTGTGTCTGCCTTTGAACCCTGGACCTGTAAGATGGACACCGGCCTCCTGAGGTAGGACTAGTCCCCTCTCCTCAGCTTGTTCTGTCTTCTCTCTCAGGGATGAAGCCAAGCCCCGTGGGGAGGGCGTGTGTGGCCAAGTAAATTAATCTAAGCCGTGCTTTGGGTTGGCACGGTGCCTTCTTAGGCTGCAGGCTGAGCCTGTCCGATGACAAAACCCAGCACTCAACTGAGTGTCAGCAAGGCCGAAGGAGGGGAATGTGTTTGAGGCTCCAAACTCCTGACGGCTGCCAGCACCCGGTGACAGGGTGTGCAGAGGCCAAGGGAGACTGGCCACAACTAGGGGGAGGCAGATGATAAGGAGAGAGTGGGGTGGGCAGGCAGCGGTGAGAGGGGCAGCTCGCGGCAGACTGGACATTGCTGCCACCCCTGCTCCTGGCAGAAGCACTGTAGAGGAATGGGGTGGTTTGGATTCTGCACGGCTGACTTCCTCCTCCTTAAAGGGAAAGGCAAACTTGGCTCGCATTCTCTTGTTTGTGACTGTTGCCACACACTCTGAGATGGCTTTCTCGGTATGTGGGGGCTGAACGGATCCTTTAATCAGTTAAGCTGGTTGAAAAATTGGGAAAGTTCAGCTTGAAGTCGAGGCTGGGCATTGCATTGCTGCGTGGTGCTAGGGGATGGAGGTTTTCAAGGAGCCAGAGCTTGGCACAAACTCAATACCCAGAAGTCCTGGCTTAGCAGCAGGAGGAGGTCCCGCATGAGGCGTCCTGGCAGTGTTCTTAAGACACCCACACCTCTGCACAGGGTGGACCACCTGCTTCGGCAAAGCAGGCCAGTGTTGGCTGCTATTGCTGATTCTAAATGCTGTGGGAGACCTGTGAAACAAGAGTCCCTGGCCTGGAGGCCATGTTCCTGTGGAAGAGGCACTAGGCATCACAGTGCGCTAACCCTCCCTAAATTCTAGGATGGGGCGTGTGTTCCCCAAACCTGAAAAGCTTCAGTTTTCCCAAAGACCTTTCTTCAGAAGATACGCATACTCCACACACTCCAGGAATGTATCACAGGCGTATAGCAGGCCCCCAACCTCCCACCTTGAAGACTAAAAAGTCCTCTTAAATATGCCACTGAGATAGAGGTTCCTTGGCTGTGGACACGTGCCTCTTTCAAGAGCACCTCGAAGGAAGAGACTCTCATAGAACTCTCTGGTGACAATGAGGGAGTGATTAGGGAAAGGAAGAAGACCTTGTCTTAGCAGGTCTAGCAAGAACAGGAGGAGCAGGGCAGTTGGCATTCTGATCGCCGGCCTGTTCCTCACACCAAGTTTCAGTCATACACAGCTCCGCGCCTGCAGATTCAACTAGCCGAGCACAGATGGACGTTTCGGAAGCAACCTGCCTCTGTACTGTAGCAGACCCTTCCTGCCGTTATTTCCTAAGCACTGTAGACTAACAACTACTTACACAGCAGCTGCTCTGTCTGTAGGTATCATAAACCAGCCATCGATTTATCTGAGCCTTCCTCATTCATGGATGTGGATGTGTAGGGGAAGCCCTTGAACCATCCCCTGTGGCTAGTAAGAGACTAGCGTACACTACCAATCCCCAGGCCGCAAAGTGGGAATCAAACCTCACAAGGGAAGTTCTTAGCTTCACTAGCCTTCCCTATGAAGTGGAGATGCGAATTTCAATCTTGTGGCTGGTCAGAAGATAAACAGGGTAATCCATGCCCATGACCAAGGTCTTTGCACACCCAAAGAGAAATAAAAGGCAATTACTATTGTCCATGCCATTGTTCCTTTGTAAATATTTGGAAGAATGAAAATCTGTTGTGAAGTATTAGTATGGTCCAAAAAACCAAGCAATACAGTCTTTCTTTTGGAAAGGTCTGGTTGCAGAATTTTACCATGAATAATTTTATATTGTACCAAAGTGCCACAAGCTACTAAAGGCCTCATAACTGAGAGACGAGATGGCTGTCTCAGAATCTAGGCATTAGTGCCGTGAAGGGGGTATGTTTGGTAACATAACTGGGAGAAGGTCATGCAATGAACTGATGGGTGAAAGTCCCTAAAATTGTGCTGATTTGGCCCAATGAGTCACCATGGAAAGATGGAGGTGGCTATAAAGGTGGCAGTGGTTGGCACTGTCTACTATACTGGTGGCTTCCCTTTTTGTTCTACATCTCTGTCTTTGGGGCCTGTGGACCACACTGCCATGTTAGAAACAATGGTGGATCAATGTCTTTTAACGCTCTGCAAAATCTGGGATCCTACAGCTGGGGTAAGAGCCAAGGAATGAGATGATTTGGCTCTATCATCTTCAAGTCCATTTTACCATGCCTGTTTAGCAGACTAAAGTTTCCGCTGTTTGTTTTATGTATTCTGCAGAGTTAGAGAAGGGACCTGGGGAGCTCTGGAAGCAGAAAATGCTGCTTAGATTGGCACCTTTGAGAGCGAAGGTGCTGTAGCCACACTGTGAGAACCCCAGCACCTAGCTTTGCTTCTCCCTAACTGTGAGTGCTTCGTGCTTCACCACAGCAGAGATCAGTTTTCTGTGGTGAGAATTTGGAGGCATGAGGGTTGATGTAAGGAACGGGCAGACATTTCATGTAACACACCTGGCCTAGTGCCGAGCACCTACACGCAGGTAAATGTTAGTGTGTACCGGCTGTTGTACTGACGCCTGTGAGCTACTTGGATCACACAGCAACCAGGACTTGGCTGTGGGGAGGATGGAGAATGCTTCTGATAGTAGATATTTTGTACTTAGTAAAAATAATGTTTCTGTTTGCGGGGATTTCAAATTTGATGAATTTCTGGGGGGTTTTCTAGCTCTATGGGGCACACCACAACTGTATCCACTTGAAGGGAGTTCACCTCCAAAAGTAGCATCCTCAAACACCACCCTTGCCAGGTGACCCTTCCTCCCGTTCTCCTGGGGATGGGGGTGCTACTCACTCGTGCAGCAGGAGGTCCTTGAAGTTTATCATCTCCACCATCACGCCAATGTTCTCCTGCGCCGCTGAGCACAGGTTGTGCTTGAGGTAGCATTCCCTCTGCAACTGGAAAACCATCTCCTTGATTGCAGGACACTTCCTGCTGATGCAGCCAAATCTGTGCCGCAGGGCATGGGCCTTGCACTTCAGGGCATCCTTGATGAATGACTTGCCCTGAGGATGGAGGACACAAAAGGGAGGGAGGCAGAGGAGACAAGGTTTTGTCACTACCCAGGATGACATGTGCCAGTCTCAGGCTAGCACAGGGGTTTTTGATCTCGGCGTAGTGAGGCTGTGCTTGGATTGATGTGGTTCCAGGTGGGAGGCGACGTGACATCGCTGGCATCAGGCCAGAGTGGTTGTGAGCTCTGTACACGGACAGATCTGCCCCTCTCTTCCCCAGTTGCTCTTCTAGTTTCCCTGGAATTGGGGTGTCCTCCGGGCAGCTGGGAGGTGACTGCCTGGTAGAAAATTCCCTGAGATTGGCCCTAGCTCCTTTGCCAGTGTCAGCAAGAGTACACTTCTTGCTCACGCTCCATCCTGGGAAGCAGTGCTCTTGGAGCCTCCCAGTTAGTGCCGGTGCTCCAGCTCATGGTCTGTCACCTCTTTGCATGCTTCCGGGAGGAACATTCTTTGCTTTTAAACTGTTAGGATTATGGTCTCTAAGAGGTCCCCCTGGCATCTTGCTTGGCAGCATGTGAATGGGGCAGAAGTATCAAGTAGCATCCTCCCCACTGTCTCAGAGGGGTGAGGCAGCCAGGCAGGCATACATGTGGCCCACAGTTCTCCTTCCTGGCACCCTTAACCGATTGTGCCAAGGCCAGAAGGAGGCAGTTGTCGGGATGTGGGGGCAAGCTCCCAATTTTACTCTTATCAACCTCCCTGGCCTGGACGCACTGTTGGGTATCTACCCAGGAATCTCCCTTTAATTTCCATGGAAACAGGCTGTCTCAAGAGCTAACCTTTTTTCTTTTCTTTCTTTTTTTCTTTTTTGAGGCAGGTCTGGAAATCACTGAGTTGAGAAAGTGAACCAGTTCAGGTCGGAGGTGGGAAGCCAGGCAGTATATTTGTTTATTTTGGTTTTCTCTTTAGAAATGTCTACAGATAGTGTCTGATGGTTGAAGACCCATGTGGCACCCATGTCCACCCTGTGGCGCCCCCTTTTCTTTGACTTTCTAGCTGGGAGCCAGATGGGCTAGGGCGGGGCTTGGCACTTTATTAAGTAGTTACACACTTGAAAGGGATGTCTCTAACTTGAGAACATTCTCCTATTGGCTGAGAAAACAAGATGGATTTATGTGAGGGCTGTGGCAATCTGTTTTTTTTTAGTATTCTTCTCTGACATCCTGTGGGAAGGCCCTTGATACGCTCCTCTCTTCCGGATTTCCTATTGCGTGGCCTAGCTCCAATTTGGGGGACAGGGGGATGGCACGTTTTTCTAAGGACGGCAAGGAGTTCAAAGTTCTCCCTCTTCCCTCCGTTTCGGCTTCCCCTCTGCTACCTCACATCCTCCACTGTCGAGGCTGGCGCCCCGTCACGTCCCTCTCTGGTTCCCAGGCCTTGCTTTGTGAGGTTGTCCACAGGATGTCAGTGGATGGTGATGGGTGACGTGTCTAAATCACACCTCAGCTGTTGGCCTCCTCCAGACTTAGTCATCAGGCTCCATTGAAATGGGAGAGGAAATTTATGAGCTATACCAGCAGTGTGTTTGGACAGGGCCGAGAACCGGGACAGAAAGCGGCGATGAGCCCAATGCTACATGCCACTGAAACACATATTCTGTGCCGGAACCACCAGCTGGCTTATAGGTGGTTTGCCCTGAGTAGCAACTCAACTTTACCTTGGCAATCTGAGGCGGATTCAGCTCTGGCTATAAGGCAAGCGAGATTCAGTCAGGGTTTGACTTTTTGGGTTGGGAGGGGAGACTCTCTCTGCTCCTTGCTGTTTGGAGGCCGTGAATTATCTATGCGGCCGGCCCACATATACACTAGAAGAGCCTTTGCTACCTACAGCGAGGGTCCCTGCCTCTCCAGCCTTCTCTTCCTCATGCACTTTTGGGGATGGGGTTCTGGTTGTGCAGACACTGTGTTTATCACTGGCTATGACTTCGATGTCTAGCCTGCTTTGCCTATGCAGATACAGTGTAAGGATTTGAAAGGATTTGGCCCAATGGCAACTCCAGGAAGCAAACACACTGGTGCCCTTCTCTACAACTGCAAGCGTCAAACTGCCTCAAATAACAGTACGGGAAATGGGTTAGCAATCTGTCCAGCCAGTATTTCAGCCATGCCACACCAACCCGGAGTATTCTTCATGCTAAATGCTTTACCTGGGCATCGAATTTTCCAGCATTATGCAGAAAAGTCATGCAAATCCCATGTAAGCCCCGAATTTCACAAGAGTTGTTCTCGAAACATTCAAACACGCCACACCCCACGTCTCCGGCGTTGACCAAACAGTGCTGGATTTCCGCTAAAATGAAAAAAAAATTACAAGTTTTCTGCCATGCTAACAGTAAGAGCTAGAGGAAAACTAAAGGGGAAAAGGGTGTGCCAATTTCAGAATCGAAGGAGGTGAAAAAGTAGAATGTCATTATTTACTACTACTTACTGAAAAGAATTGGTATTTTTTTTTGTAAAATTAGCCAAAAAATAACAAATATCACAGTCAGAAGTTAGGACAAGCATTTTCCCCTCCCTCTTTCTTTCCCACTTTATGAAGGTATATGTGAGAATACTCAGTTTAAGAGCAGAAAATATTTCAGCTTTTGAAACCCACAGGGAAAAGTAAGATTTCCAAAAGACCGAATTTCATGAATTATACGGCCGCAGAAGCCACTGCCTTTAAGATCCAGCTATTTCCTTCCTGACCCCAGACGAAAGCTTCCAAAAAGCAACTTGAATTCAGCTTTATGATTCAACACCTAAAAATCAAAACAAGATTCCTATTAAAGCCGTGTCTCCAAACCACCCGCATTAAAAAATGCCAGGCCAGGGAGGCTGCGGCTGGCAACAGTCTCAGCATGGAGGCAGGTGGGGGCTGGCCTTCCACCCGCCATCATTCACTTTGGAAGTTCCTTTTAATTAGGGATCTGGTGTGAGCTATCACTTAATCCCCTAGAATCCCTGAGGCCCAGGAGCGTGCTACCTCTTCCAAGATGTCCTAATTCGTCAGCCTGAAAGGACAGAGGAGCTGTCAGGCTGCGGGAGTGCAGTCTCATGCCCTCTTGGGCTCACTCAGTTTCCACGATTTAAACCAACCGCAAAATTACAACTAGGAAAGTGTATTTTGGAAGAAGGGCGGGGCTGGAGTCGAAAAATCTGTATCAGATGAAATCTAGAGAGAGAGTGAGGGGCGTGTATTTGTGGAGAGGCACCTAAACCCGAGGGGAGGCAGGGCAGGCGAGGGACCCTCGACTGCGCGCCTGGGCAACGGGGCCGGGGGGGGGGGTGGCAGAGAGAGGCTGGACTAACTCCACTCGTGGCCACGGACAGGACAGCGATTGCTCACTTGGGCGCCCCTGACCCTCATTTGTGTATTTCGACTCAGGCAAGGAGCGCACGCACGCCACGGCCGCCGCGTTCACACGGCCCCAGAGGAATAGCGGGAGTGGGGGCATAAGCAAGGAGCCGAGCGGCAGACACGTTTCTTTTTCTCCCGGGAGCTGGGAAGAAGGCCAGCCCCGTGTGCCGCACGCCAGGCTCGGCGCTGCTGCTTGCCGGTGAGCAGGGCCGGCGCATGATTTGGGTCGTGTCAACATTTCTTCCCTTGCTGACCTGGCTAGGAGCAAGGGACCATGGAGCGTCACACAGGTACGCTTTGCGAACTCCCTCCTCCCAAGGAAAACTTCTTGATGCCATTTAACTGGCCAGCAAAGTTCTGGGATGTCCGGCAATCTTTAAAGGAAGGAGAGTCAGTCCATGCCAGACTGGCCGGCTTGGAAGAGAAGTTTTCTGGGCGCAGGGCGAGCCTAGTTCTGGGGACCCTCGGGGCCCTGCACAGGCTAACCTGGACAAAGTGCGTCTTGCTCCGGGCCTGGCACTCTTGCTGGAGCTGGCAGCGCCAAGCGCTGCCTCGTTTCCCCTCAGCCCTGGGGGAGAGTAGCAACAAGTCCTGCCTCAGCCATTTCATCACCCTGCTAGCACGTGCGGATTCCGGGCGCTCGGAGCCCAGCCCAGCCCTCGCTTCTCTCGTTCTTCCCTCTGCAAGTCCCGAGCCACCAAGAGTTTGCGCTGCTCGGGGTGAGCTCGGGTCGCTGGGTTGGGGCTAAACGCACTAGGAGCGCTGCGGGCGTGCACCGTGTTTCCTCCCCGCAGCTCCCCGCTGCAGGGCGCACGCGTTTACCTGTGTTCTGCAGAGACAGACGGCCTTTCTGCTGGGAGCTCCTGTCTTGCGGACCTTCCGGAGGGTTCGTGGCGTCGGTCCCCCGCGCCGGGTCCAAGGTGGCAAACACCAAAGCCAGGGTCACAAACTGGCTCAGCCGCTCGGCACACATGGTTCTGGGTATCACCCTCCCGCCGGGAGACCTGGATTCTTTGTGCGCCCCTCCTCCTCCTCTTCCTCCTCTGCTGCTTCCCCCCTCCTCCCACTCTTCCTCCCCGGCTCGCCCCTTTCCTCCTCCTCGCCGCAGCTCGGATAGAGGTTACCCAGCGCCCTCCCGTAGCTCTCCGGAGAGCATGTGACCAGGCCGTTAGCAGAGCCGCGAGTGCCCGGCGATGGCAGGGATGGTGCCTCAAATATCCCTGGAAGCTCTGGTGTCACTTGAATGAAGGAGTCGAGCAGGTGTTGTCCCGGAGGCTGGACCAATCCGAGACCCCGGCCCGTTTGACAACACAGCCGGGAGGCGGGGCCTGCGCCAACTACTACGGGAGGAAGCGGAGCGCCGCGGCGAGCACCCCACAAAGTTGCCGACCTGGCGCCGGCCACGCTTTTGCGTGCGTGTGTGTTAGCGCGGCCCAAGATGCGTGCGCGTGTGCGGGTGCTCCGGGGCAATGGCCGAACGGACTGAGGAAAAAAATCCAAAGCGGATGCCAGTTCTAGTTGCAACGCGAAAACTAAAAAAAAAAAGGGGGGGAGGGGTGGGGTGGGAGAGAGGGCGGGGAGGGTCGGTCTTTACTGGGACCACGTCCGCAGGGGCTCGCTTCCGGCTGAGAAAGTTTTCTCTTTGGAACTCAGTGACATTGTCAGCCCCGAAACCTGGATAGATTGGAACAGATACCTGGGCACAGAGATGGTGCGAGCAAATTGAGCTCCGATGGGAATTCCTAAGTGTCGTGAGGCTTGGCGTTTACCAAACAGGCGCTTAAAGACAGGCTGCAAAACCCTGAAGACATGGCCCTAGAGACAGTCCACCTCCCACTTATTTCTGCCGGGATTTGGTGGGTCCTGCAACACCTGGGGCGTCTTGTCTCGCCCCTCCCCCAATCCAGACGGATTCCTGTCTGGGCTTCAGGGATCCAGGTGACAATCCAGACTTGCATCATTTCCTGGCGGGTCGCTAGGAGGCCCAGGCAGCCTTGGGTCAGGCGGCCGCGGAGCATCGCGTGCTCCAGAAGCCAGAGCTTAACAGGCAACTTTAGGCATCTCCAAACACACGCTTCCATTTTTTTCCTAAGCACCTCTCGGCCCAGTTGGAAGGTTCCCTTTATTCCTCAGCTCTCTGATGCAAAAATAAAAGCAAAAGGTCCCAGATTCCGGGACATTCCTCTATACCTTCTCTCTCTTTTGGATCCCCCTCCTTAAGCACCCTGGGAATCAGATCGCCTTCAGCTGCTATCTCCCCTGCTGGAGGAAGCAGGGAGAAAGTTGGGCGCTGCTGGGAGCGCCTCTCCCCCCCTGCTGTGTGTGTACGTGTGCACGCTCACGTCTCCCTCGCTCCAGCCCGGGACAGGAACTGCTGCTCTTGGCCTCGTTAACCCGACGGCTTAGTTCGGGGGGCTAGCTTGGTGGGGGGAGGGTGGAGAGGCGAGCGCTGCCACCTAGTGCCACCTGGCCCTCATCCGGTATTGGCGCTACTTGCCCCTCCCCCTCATTCTCACCCTAGTCTTGGAGAACAGGTGAGCCAGGGTACCAGCTCTCAATCCACGTCCTCGCCGTACTCCCCGCTCGCCCGCGCACTCTGCAGTAATGCGCCTAGGAGGTTTCATCACCCACCGCCTGCGGCGACTGCTACCCTGGGCCTCCGCACCGAGGCGCACTCTCTGACTCTTCTGCGCCTACGTGTGACACGCCTGAGGGAGGGGTTGCAGAGATGGGCGCCCAGGTTGTCTGCCAGCTGCCCGCTCAGTTTTCCTGGGTGCCAGCTGCCTTCCAGCGAGGAGATGGCGGAGGCTGGGGCTCAGGGTGACCGCCGCTTCACACTGGATAAAGGAAGGGAGGAGGTGGGAATGGACTTTCCAGGGGCAGAACCTCTTGGAGCTTTTGTTCATAGTACCTCTCCATCTCTCGGGGCCCCAGAAAACGGTCACTTTGAGTGTCTTATTCTTCGATGGTGGGAAGAAATTAGCCACTCATACCGATGATTTTAATAGCAGAAACTTCCTCGCTCATTTTTTGAGGAAGGTGGTGGATAGTGGGTATAATGATGGGTCATCCTCATTGACCACCTCGCTTGTTTGAATAGTTAATTTAGCTTTATTAGTTTATGAAAAGAAACCCTTCTGTACTTCCTTAAAAACAAAACAAACAAAAACATGTTGGCCTGCGTCCCCCCCCCCCCCTTAAGGCCGAAAATTTTCTGGGAGAGTCAAGCAGACCTCAGCCTTACTTAACTTTAGAGCTGGACAGACCCCTACGGCCTCTTCCACGAGCAGAAGTGGCACCAGAGAAACAGAATCTGGAGATGCACAGCGGTAGCAGGAAAGCCAACTCATCCTGTTGCGGTGAGGCACCGCACCTGTCCTCAGAGAACCTGCGTGGTTTTAAAAAACCATCTTGAGGTTTTCAACTCCAACTTTCAAGGGAATTTCATGGTTCCCATCTGAGCCAATTGCTGCTTTAGGAAGAAAACCCAGTGGCAGGATGTATGGTGCTGGGAGCGCACATAGCACCCACGCTTGAAGGTTCCTTTCTGGACCAGCTGGCCAAGGCAGAAGCACAGACAAGGGTGTTCTTTCGCCCATCTCACCAGGCCTGCAGACTCTCTGGGAGGTTTGCTGGGCGATGCTCTGGGCCTTTGGCCCAGGGCAGAACTAGGCTGGAGAAGGGCAGAGCACACACTGGAGCCTTTGTCGTGGTCCCCTTTCCCCTGCAGATTCCCTTAGCTCATCAGTCCCTCAAGCTGGGTTTGGCAGATGAGTGGAAAGAGCTGGGTACAGTAGATGACATAAAGCCAGCATGAATCGAGCACAGGTACTGCATCACACATCGAGACTGAGACTTTGGCGCCTCTCTAAACCTAATGTCCACCTTAACAAAGCCTTGGAGGAGCAAGGGTGGGCCAGCCAGTGCTGCACCGTGGTTCTAGTGTCTGTGGACAGTTTGAGACATGTAACTGCAGAGACAGATCTGGTCTGTCTGTGACACCCAGACTTGTGTGATGAGACACCCCCCTTCCCTTTACTGTCACCCTCAATAGTGTCCAAGAGTGAGGGTTTTGGAGAGGGAAGTGTTTGGGTTGAAAGCTTGGGAAGGGAATTGCCAAGTGGAGGCAAGGGAAAGGATGTTTCTGTGCAGGCAAAACGCACTGAGTTTTGTGTCAGGAATGAGTTGCCCAGTTTGGGGCTAAAGGGGGAGACCAGGCTAGCTAGATGGCTAGTCACCTGATAAGGCCGGGCCATGTTGCCAAATCCGTGCTCACGGTGGAAGACCTATCATCCTGCTAGGTATTTAGAGACGTGATTCAAGGTGCTCTTTGATTGGATTTTCTTTAGGACTCAGAGAAAGCTCTGGGATGGGTACTGGCATTTTGGAACAAGACAAAGGGAGTGCAAAGGAATGGCTTGACCCCTCCAAGTGGGGTGTGGTGTCCCGCAGGACACCTTGCTCCCGTGTGAGCATATGGGGCCCTAGCAGATGGGATCTTTCTAGCCCGCTGAGGCACTGATTACGAGTTGACGCAGGTCTCTAGTGCAGGCTTCCTGAAGGTTCCACAGGCCTAGTGAGGATCATGGCTTTCCTGGGAGCTCCGCCCCCTGCATGCCCTAGCCTATTGGGGCAGACTGGCTGGGCTTATGGCACCACCTTATGGCCAGAAGGAGTACTGTCTGACCAAATAGTGGACTCTATTATTCTTTCACCTGGTCAAGGGCCTGTAACACTGGGTGTCCCACTGTCCCTTCCCGTCACAGGTTCCTCACTAGCTCACCCTGGCTCAGCCAGCTCCCACAGGGATATGATTTAACTCCATACCTGAAGAAGGACATCTCTTCCAAACGTCTTGATTTCCCATCTTACGCCTATCGTTCACAGGTGCCTTCTGTGCACCCTACTTGCTTGTAGGAAGGAAATCGGGACAAAAATGGCTAGAGGTAAAACTGGACCAAGTGACAAACTGCTGTGTCAGGCTCCCCAGATTCTCATAAGCAGAAGTCTCCCCTAAAAAGCCTTGATCCTCCCCTTCGACCTTTCTCATTGGTCGCTTTGTCGAGCAGGCTTCGTAATGAAAGGAGACTAAACCTTTCACGTTTGGGTTAGTTCATGAATAAATCTTAGGAATGTTTTCTGCTCCTTTTTTTCCTGTAAAAGCTCAGGTCTTCAACATCTGAGTGAAGAAGACTTTGGGTCTGGCCTGGAAACCAACCACTTACAATATTGTTTTAGCTGGGCACGGTGCTTCAAGCCTTTATTCTCAACTCCTTGGGTGACGGAGACAGGAGGATGGCTTGAGCCCAAGAGTTCATGGCTAGTTTGGGCGGTACCGTGGGGAAAATGATGCTGAGTTCCTTAACCAGCTTTCAGAGTGCTGGAACACAGCACACTTGTGAACTCGGCACTTCTCATCAATCAGTAGTCAAGCAGTTCATGGATTGGCCAGAAATACAAATGTTACAAAGGAATTTTTTAAAGTCTCTGAGAATAAGGACACTGTATCCCTCTGTAGATCCATTTACTGGAATAACACGAGAAAACAGCGAACATCAAGTGTCTGCCTGTGGGCTGAGCTGTGTTAGGGCTTCATCCCAACGCCTGAGCAGTACCCAGAAGCCTGCACTGTTTTCTTTGGGACATAACTTTTTCTTCCTTCTGTGTGCTGAGACAAACTCAGGGAAAAAATATCCCAAGCAAGGGGCTGCCTGGCTTTCGCAGCTGAGGCCAGTAGGGACACTGTGATACTGGGGTGAGGTGGCACTCCTTCTGACTGGGTTTGGAACTCTGACTGAGAAATGCTGAAATTTAGAAAAGTCTTTTTTTTGTGGGCTTGTTTTCCACATGAACCTGACTTTGGTAGTCTTCAGTAAATGCTGAATTTTGTTAATGCACTTTAACCCTCACTGTACCCCAGGAGTCTTTGAGGGTTTCTCTCTCTCTCTCTCTCTCTCTCTCTCTCTCTCTCTCTCTCTCTCTTT
>NC_022014.1:705915-717556 GCF_000317375.1 Microtus ochrogaster
CTCTCTCTCTCTCTCTCTCTCTCTTTCCTTCTCTCTCTTTCCTCTTTCTCCCTCTTCCCTCCTCCCCCACACAGCGGTTCTATTTTCAAAGAATGCTATTTTATTACTTTTGTTCATTTTTAGAAGTCTTCCAGAGACAACATTAAAAAAAAAAAAGACAGAGTGAAATCCATCCTGTCTTAAAATTACTCAGTAGAACCCTTGGCAAATCTATGGCTCTCTGCATAAATCATGGGGTCTTGAATTTAATTTTTTTTATATCTTTGACATTTTATCATGCTGGGAACACTTTAATTATTTTCATCAATTATTGTCAGTTATGCTAAAAAAAATCTCTGAAGCAGGAAGCCATGGAAGGATGACAGAGTCATCTTGAAGGCTGATGCAGGAGGGCAGAAAGCAAGCCCTGCTGTTGTGTCCTGCAGAGCACCGCCTGTGTTCCCAGGAAGGTATACCGCGCAGATGTTGCTATCTTTGCAGGCGTCTCTCAATGAGCATTGCTTGCTTTTTCTTGGACGTGCATATGTTTATTCAACTGTCACTTGAATGGTTTATGGGGCACACTTCTTTTGCTTTCCATGAATATAGTCGTGACCATAGAATTTCTAATTGTATGTGCAAAATGATAGAGAGGAACACTGTCAGGGAAATGTTCAATCGTCAGGCAATTGGGATTAATGTAGAAATGGCAATACCGTGTACTGGTAATGGTAATGGCAGAGTGAGCCCGTGTCAGCAAAGGTCTAGGCTCTGCGTCTGCCCTGAAGCCAACCTAGATGGCATTTAAGATTCTGGGAGTAAACACAGAGAAGGAAAGCAAATGTCTTATTCCCATCCAGCTAGCCATTCAACAGGAACGATTTTATCTTAAAATGTTTTGCAACATAAACTTAGAATGGCCTGTCTTCCTAAAAAGAATGGAGGTCAATGTTTTTTTATATCTTTGAGGCTATTTACTTACCAAAATTTACCTGATACAGTGTAAAATTGACAATGGAGGGAGTCCAACTAAAGGTGGCCGCAAAGGGATTGGTGACAGTATGGAGATGAAGGAGTGGGTCCCAATGAAGCACTCTCATGGGTGTTTAACGTACAATGTGCTTGGCTACCATGGCGCCAATAGTGCGATGATTGCCCCCGGAACTGTAGACTGTCGTGGGCTATGGGAAGAACGGATTTTGTGGAAGAATCAGAAGAATCCTAATTGAGAACTCATTTTCTAGAGATCAGAGATGGCCAGGAGGGACCTTCCCCAACTTCATGCCTGACTTCTGTGGAGCAATTAGGTGCAGTCACATGACAGTGCTCATTCTGGATTTATATATTTTCAAGACCAGGAAATTACTCTGTGAAAGTCTCCCACATTTAAATTATTAAATTTTCTAATGAAGTTTCACTTCCTTAGGTTAGTCAAAAATAAAAAATAAAAATAAAAATAAAAACGACCATTTCTGATGGCCGTGTACGGGATGAGACCCACTGATTCTTGGGTGCATAAGAATGACACCGAAGCGAATACCCAGTGCACACTGGAGTCCTCGTGTCAATGGCTGTTTGAATCACTCATCCATGACCCACACATACCATTGACTCTCTTCTTTGTCCATTTCCAGCTGCCTCAGACAGTCATCAGGCTGGTGGCTGCTACTCAGGAGGCTGCATGGGAGACATTTTACATGGTCTTCTGCTTATTCTCCTTCAGTGTTGTTCAGACTCCAGTGGGGACCAATAGAACAGGACCAAAAAAAAAATTGCCTTTTTTTTTTTGTATCTGGGATGGAACCCAAGGCTTTGTGCATACTAATGATAGGCAAGGGCCCTACCCTAGAATTTTCGCAAGTAATTTTATGCACTCAAAATCTTCATTTTGAAGACATTAGAACCGTATCGACTCTGGCATTTATTAACTCACCTAAGAGACTCAGACGTATCTGTGTACTCTACCTGGTGGTGTGTTCTGCACAACAGGGAGGCAGGGACACATTTGCAGCCCTTAGACTTTAGTGTGGTCATCGTTATAGCGCACATGGTAGGAACTTTGATGGGGAGGAACCAAGAGCATGGTAGAGGGACTCCTCAGTGGTGTCAAAGGTGAAAAATTTTAGTTTTTAATATCCATAAAAAACAGAATGTGAATCTTGAAAGATGGTTGGGAGGATTTAGAATCTGGAAAAGAGAGAGAGAGAGAGAGAGAGAGAGAGAGAGAGAGAGAGAGAGAGAGAGATATGATGGGCACCAGAGAAGCAGGAGTATGGATGGAAGTTGGGAAACTGGTTGGTTTTGTATGGCTGAGAAGGCCACACTTGGCACTGGAATTTCCATTTAATAACCCATGACTTCCAAGAGAAGCGTTTTCCACCCACGAGGGCACCTCCATTCAATTTCCTGATCTCTCTTTAACAAACCTACAGAATAGTAGGTTCCCATATGGCTTTCTCACAGATCCTTAGTTTTGGTTATACCTCACTTCTCTCTGCCCTGTCACCTGCTTACGCCTCCCCACTCCCAGCAGCCTCCCCTCCACTTTCATGCCCCATGTGTTCTGCTCCCTTCTTCCCTGAAGGCCTCATTCTGCCCTCCCCAGCCAGGGGATTCTTTCTGTCTTTTTGGCTTTTACCAGCACTCAATGCTCCAACCAAAAGTCTTAAATAATGAAGGTTGAGCATGGTTCCCTTCCAGGAAGTCAAGAGGATGAACTGCTATGGAGTCAGAAGGTGGAGGTGATGAAGATGCCAAAGCAAGGCTCCTTGGGTAGTCAGGCGGCAGGCGGGAGACGCAGAAGCAGCTTCTTCAATGAGTAGTCCAGAAAGAAGGTGAAGCTTCTCTTTTATCAGATGCTCCCTCCCCACTCCTCTTACGCGACTGTCCCATCCTCCCCTGTCTCAGAATGCTATCCCCATGCTTGCTCCAGCACAGCCAAGAATCTTTGGTATTCTCCTGTTCTCTGTGCCTCTGTAGGAAGCTCATCACCATCTTGTTTCCAATTCCAGAATGCCTACAGTGTCCGTCCTGTTCTCACCATTTCTAATTGTTGCCGAGTTGACCTGGATGCCCAGTTTTGGTTGCTCTCCTCCCGGTTCCTCTCCTTTCCCCTATCCTTGTGTGTCTTGCTCAGAGTCTGCCACTGCCAGCTTATGATCATAGTCAGGTTACTTAGTCTCCCTAGGCTCTAGTTTGTTGGCAGGGTTGTTATGGGCTCTGTGAGACTTCATGCTTGGCACCATTGTTTCTCCCTTGATCAGGAGCGGTGGTTGTGACCATCCTCTGATGGGCCACTAAGCTGCCCTGGGCACTGTCCCACACCCTCAGAAGGTGGGGCACAGAGTCAGTGAGCTGCTGATTGCCCTCACTGTGGTCTGGTGGCTCTATCTACATGGGGAGGCTGGGTGGATTACCCTGGGTCAGGAGCTGTGTGGACCATGGTGGATGTATGTCTTCCTACCTGCAGATTCCCTGTGTGCTGCAAACTTGCCACATTCATGTCTTTCAAACGCCTCTGTGGGCTGCCATCGTAGAAGGAGAAGTCCTTCATTTGTATGTGTGTGTTGTCCAAATGGTATTTTTAAAGATTTATTTCTGTGTGTTCATAATGTTCTTGAATAATGTTTCCATAAGTGCGGTGCGCAAAATCTGCCCATGTATATTTTCGAGTGTGATTGTCTTCAGCAGGCGGGGAGTTGCTTGCCAAGCTCTTCCTTGCCTTATGGTTTCCTGGGATAGTGACTCCCTGACTGGGAAAGGGCTAAGCCCAGGCCCCAAGGGCAGCACCCCTGCCAGTGTCCCCTCCCATCCCCCCCTCTCCATCTCTCTGCAGCAACTTGGCTCTTTAACTACACTCCTGGGTCCTCTGTCTCCATCACTAACGCTCCAGATATTTGATGGGCTCCTTTGAGGTGCCAGGCGTTGTGCTGGCTGCTGGCAGCCACAGTGGGGCAGAGGGTGGTCAGCTGCTCTCTGACAGAAGTCAGGTGACTCAGGCCTCGGCCTAGGCTGAGTGGTCAGAGGAGGTCTTCCTGGATCACAGTCCTTTCTACAGAAGCTCTGATGGCCCCAAGCAGCCAGTCCCAGAGGAGCAGCACCCACGAAGACTACACCTGCACCTCCTTCCGGTCTGCACTAAGGAAATCAGCCCCAGCTTCAAGATCCCACTGTCACACTTTCTGTACCCCAACAACTAAAGCTTCCAAAGCTACAGGTCTAAATAAGCCCTTCCTCCATTACCATTGTTTAGTCGGGTGTTCTGAGGTGATGAGAGAAAATTACAGGTGATTGTTTCCCCAGCTCTAGAGGTAACCCCTCCGTTGCATGGAGACGAGCCCCTCCACAGTATGCAGACAGGTGTGGCAAGAAACCCCTCCACAGGGAGTCCTGCACGAACTGGACTTTCAGGTTCCTGACAGTTCCTCCCTGAGAGGGAGGATCTGATCAGCTCAGATCGCTTCATGCTTTGTGGTAAAGGGCAGGGTTATGTGCTGTTGTCTACCTGGGAGCCTGTAGGTAAGGTAAGGACAGCAATTTCCAAAGACAAATCTCATGGTGGGCAGGACACCAAAAGACTCTGTGAAGTGCCCACTCTCAAGATTTGGAGCAAAATAAGGCAGTTCTGTGAGTTGGGCTCTGTTTCTGCCCAGCTTTTCTCCCCTGCACTCCCTCCGCCCCAGCTGGGGTTGCTGGTCAGCCTCTGGGAAGGAGAAGGCAGCCTCTGCCAATGAAGAAGGGCTAGTTCAGTGGACACAGGAAGGCAGGGAGCAGATAGAGCTGCCTAGAGAGCGATCCTTGTTCAGTGTGGGCCAATCAGGAAGGACCTTAGCCATTCCTGTCCCCAGCCTTGTGCCCCTGAGGGTGCCACACTGAGCTGCAGGAAATGGCTTACTGATCTGTCCCTCACAAGGTCCTCATACCTGGAGAAGTTCAGTCCTTCGATGGCTTTCTCTGCCATAAGAAAGTCTCTAGAACACGAAGCTGCCTCTCTGGATGCAGGGAACCATGTCAGAGCCCAAGGCCTGTTTTAGGGTGCTTCCCTGCTCACCCAAAGATCCAGAGTTTCCCTTCCCAAAGCAAACCCCCATCCCTACCTCTCCCAAAGCTTTGTTTTTATACATTGTTTGCTCCGTCTCTGGTGGTGTCTCCCAGGCTCCCCTTCGGGTGACTTACAGTCCTGGGCCCTGCAGACTCTTGGCTAATAGGCATCTCTTGAATTTCATGCGTTTAATCCAGTCCCAATGAACAAGTGGCAAAGACGGGTCTGCAGGATGGCTCTGTCACAGGAGGCCAGCCCTTAACTACGCATTACCACCTTTGTGGTCTTAGCCGACTCACAGCCCACCAAAACAACTACTTACTTCTTCCTTTCCCTGAAATTGGCTCCAATTTTTCACTTAGAAAGTATATTCAGGCAGGAAACTTTACACTGTGACCGCACATGGAATCTAGCATCTCTTTCCATAAATAGAAGGTGATCGTGAAATTAAACCCTGAACTCTTAAATAGAAAGCATGTGTCATTGCCCCCTGAATCATCCTCGGAACTCCAATAAAATGCATCCCACACTCGGGGAATTGGATTCCTACCCTGTGAGGATGTGTTTAGGAAAACAGCCATCTCTGACACACTGCCACAACTTGGGCAACTTTCCTTACTGCCACTCACCTTGGATTGTGCTGAGGGGACAGTGTAGGTGACCTATCAGAGGGCACAAGAGAGTCTAGAGTTTGGTACTTGGGCTCCATTGGCGTCCTCTGGTTCCTCCTTGAAGTCTTCTTGAGAGCATCTGCAGAGAGGAGGCAGACAAAAGACCTGGGAGGGGCAGGGCTGAGGACCAGAGGAGGGTAAGAGAGACTGATGGCATGAGGAGTGAATTGTGGAAGTAGCTGAGGGCTAAGCCGACCTCGTCCCAGTGAAGCCCATGGGCTCGGCAGAGGTGGAGAGAGTGGAGGGTCTTCCTTCCCTGAGCCGAGAGGACTCTTCGTGCACAGGCGACTTAGATGGCTGTGAATGACCCTAATATGTGACGACAGATTTTAGGGTTAAAGAGCAAAGTGCTGGTATACAAGGCCTCTGAGAATTAGGAATGTAAAAATCCCTGTTTTAGTTACTTTTCTGTTGCCGGGACGAGGCACCAAGACCAAGGAGATTTGTTAAAGCTGGCATTTAATTGGTCTTACAGCTTCAGAGGGTTCGAGTCCACAGTGGCAGCAAGAACAGCTGAGAGCTCACATCTGGATCCGCAAGCAGGAGGCAGGGAGAACACTGGGAGTGACAGGCGATGCACGATTAATCAAAACTCAAGGTCAGAAATTGGGGTCCAACCTGAAGACTTGAAAAGCAAAACAGCCAGCCACTGGCTCTTACCTCAACCTCAGTCTGAAATGGTGATCTTGCCTCCAGGAATCTCAGAGTGAGACTGGGTGTAAGAGCTGTCTCACCCCGTTTTATATTCCTCTCTAGGGCTGGGATTAAAGGCATGTACCACCCAATTTCTATGGCAACTAGCGTGGCTACTGGGGATTAAAAGTGTGTGCCATTGTGGCTGCTGGGATTAAAGGTGTGTGTTACCATAATCTTATCTGTAAGGCTGACCTGTGGGACTGTTTTACTCTCGGATCTTCAGGCAGTCTTCATTTATTAAAATACATTGGAAATGCCACTACAGACAGGAGTCTTTTGAAACCTCACTCAGTGCCTCCAGCGACCCATCTTCAACAAGGCTACACCTCCTAATCCTTCTCAAACATTTCCACCAACTGGGGACCACGTATTCAGACATATGAACCTATGGAGGCCATTCTTACCCAGACCACCCCAGCATCCTTCCTGCCTTCCTTCTTAGTTCTTTGCGTTTAGCTTAATCATCCGGTTGAATTTCAGAAGGCTAAGAGATCAAATAGTCTTTTGTTCCCCTCCTCTCTGATGTTCCTTGATGATACAAATGGGAAAGGGGAACAAGGGGAGAGGGCTGGGAGGGTAGGGCAGAAGAGAGGATGGGTAAAGGGTAACTAACACTAGGGTGTTTGTAAAAGCCATATGGAAACCTGCTCTTTTATAATCTTTACACACACACACACACACACACACACACACACACACACACACCCATTTAAAGGGTTTAATTGGAGTAATCAAACAGGGAATAATGCTCTTTCTGAAAGCCATAGGTTGTCAAATAAAACCATTGGTGCCAGATGTGAGGTATCTATCCCCCTCCCCCCACAGTTGTTGGCCAGAGGCGCCCTATTCCCATTCCCAAACAATATAGGATGTCACCATTGCTCTTGGTTGCCCATCAAAACTTAAATGGTAAGAACCTATTGCTGAAGACTCCACACACTTTGTGTGTAGGACATTATAAAAATCAAGTTGTACTAACCAGGATGCTCTCCACTGCTGGCTGCTTTTCCGTTTGGGTGCCATTTGCCAAGATCTGTGTCCTTTGGGTCTCCAAACCCTGGCACAGGATGGAGAAACAATGAGGGAAGGACAGACACACAGACTCACAGACAAAGAGGTTGGGATCAGGTGGGGTTCTGCTACTGCCACAATCTAGAACCCCCGTGTGTTTTTAGGTCCAGCACAGGAGGAGGGGTGGGCAGTCCTGATAGGAGGTCTCTGAAGAGAGCAGTCACAGGCTGTGAACATTCAGGGGGAGGCTACAGTTGCTGGTCTGCACACACTGATCAGTCACCCACAAACACTCACCTGGGCCATATCAGTAACAACTGTGCCAAACACTCCTGCGGGAGGATTGCCCTTGGTTCCTTGATATGTCCATGTCAAAACACACATTTGCTCAGGGCTTTCTCTGCTTCCTTCATTCGAGGGTGCTGTGTAGGCTGTTGGGGGTCGGGTGGGTGTTTATCAATGGTCATATCCAGCTGTGAATCCTGTGAGTTACAGTAAATGATTGATTTGATGTGCTGATATATGTCCATGGTTTAATTATGGCACAAATCTTATGGGGGTAGCCACCTGCTTTCTGATTGGAGTTAAGGCCTATTCCCATGGAGCGTGTAAATATGGGCAAGAACCCCAGGTCGGGAAGTTCACAGGCCCTAACCATGAACCTACTACTATAATTTTGCTAAGTGGACAGATTATCAGACTGCCCCTTAAATTTGGATCTCTGTACCCATAGATTAGGACGGCTCTCAGACTTCATTAGAAGAGTTTCTTTATGCGGTGGAAGGTGGTGCAGAAAGCCACAACTGGCAAAGGGCAGAGAGTAAGTGTTAGCGGAGCGCTCGGCCACAGAGGGAGCATCATCTTCATCCACTTACACCAGGGCTCAGGCACCGTCCTGAAGATGGTCAGGAGGACTGGAGTGGACCAGACAGGAGGCTGCACTCGGGGACTCAGGGAAGCCATAGATGCCTCTGTGAGATCAAGTCAGCCGACAGTCTAAGTAGTTTCTGGGAGGAGAGTCAGTTCTTTCAGGATGTGGTCACCTGGAGGCCGGCTACTCTGTCGTCCTGAAACCCATGAATGAATGGGCTGCTCAAATCAGAGCCCGCGGGTTGTTAGGAAAGAGTCACAAAGTTGGGTGGATAGATTTGGGGACTAGGGAGGTGGGGGCAGAGCTGAGGTGAGTTAGAGGGAGAAATGAATGGTAAATATGACCAAATGTAGGGAATTCTTAATCAATATTATATTAAAAATTAATATTATATTAATTAACAAGAATATTATATTACTATTATTACACAAGATAAATAAGTAGTTAAGATAATAGTATATTAATTTAATAGTAATATAATAAAATTGATATATTTTTAAAAAGAGAGAAATAAAATGACAGTAGATTCTCTATAAACTTTATAATTCTCAGTCTACTATATCATGGTGCAGAGCATTTTATAGGAAGCAGTGGCTGTGCCATGAACCGCTGCTTTAGTTTATTTTCTTTACTGTAATAAAATACTGAAGACAGGGTATTTTATAAAGAGAAAAAATATATTTGGCTTGAAGTCGTTTTGCAGACTCAAGAGCATGGTGCTGGCATCTACTTGGCTCCAGTAAGGGCTAGCCTGGCTACATTACAATGCTGAGGGTGGCGTTATGGAAGGAGGGAGATGGGGAGGGGCTGGGAGGGTGGGAAAGGGAGGGGGAGGAAAGTAACAAGTGGGAGAGAGGCGGGGGAGCAGAAGCACTCTATCACGTGGTGGGACTGAAGTCCGAGAGGCTCTGTTACACCCCACCCCACCCTATCTCCCTCCCCTGCCTGGGGGACTCATCAGGGCTCATGAGAACTACATTAGGTTCCTCAGGCCTCACCTCTTGGTTTCCGTCCAGTGAACCGAGGTGAACCTGCTGGGACATCATCTTGTCTGGCAACCAGATGGTTCCTGAGGGGCCTCTGTTAGCTCAGCCTGATGCGGCCTGAAGTCACAACCTTGTCTCTGGACCTCTGGCCTTGTCCACAGAGAAGCTGTCCTGATTAGGGACCCGTCTCTGCGGTGCAGTGTACCTGATGAAGGGCCTGGAGCGGGTGTTAAATGAGAGCCCCTGGTACTGTCATTTGGTACCGTCTATTCCGTGTTGTCTCCAGAGCTGGGCTTTCACAGTTTACGGCTGACCACTTGTCTGTCTGGGCTCCTTGTGTGTCTGTTTTCTCTATCCGTCCATCCACGGTCAGTGGATCCTGCTGTCAACAGTGTGATACCAGGCATGGGAGTGCGCTAACCCATTTGCTTGATAACTCTGTTGCCTTAGATGGATGCCCTATAGGCCTCATTAGCCCCTCCTCCCCCCTAAGTAACAAGGTTCTGCCTACTGACCTCCCACTCTGCAGCCGTGGACGTGGAATCTTCCCTCCTAATTCACTGCTGTCCTCACCTCCAGCAATAACTCCTCAGCTCTCAGTCACACGCATGTGCGACTCTGCCTCTAGCCCTCTCCTTGGCTACATCTCCCCAGGCCCTTGGCTGAATCCTCTCAGGTTCCCTTGAACTTGGGAGCAGCCTCCAGGAGGTGACTCCTTGTATCCTAGCCCCCTGGTCCCTTTGAGGCTTTGATCTTGCTGGTTTCTCTGGACACTGCCAGTCAGCAGGCCTCAGTGGCTTTCTGTTGACGTTTCCCAAGTTCTGCCTCGTCCCATGTCTGTCCTGAGCCTCCTGCGGGTCTCCAGTGGCTTTAGCAGTCTCCTAGTCCTGCCGTCAAGCTGGCCCTGCCTTCTGCGTATCCTGCTGTCTCTGCACTGAGCTGGCTCTGGCCCTCCCCAGCTGTGTCTCTCTCTCCTCTCATCCTTTCCTTGCCCTCTGGGCTTCCCCGCAGCTGCTTCCTCCCACGGGCTGTTATTTCCAAGCCATCCCGAGTGCCAGACTGTGGTACTGCCTATCTGATGGGAAATAATTAACAATTTTCAGAGGGGTGACCAGGCCACAAACCCTTGGGAGGGAGCCCAGAGTCCTCCTGCAAGCTTGCTCCCTTGCCTGCTCCACACAGCCCTTTCTCCTCATGACCGTGTTTCTACCTCATCTTCAGCTCTGCCACGACCTGTGGTTCTCCCGGGCAGCCATTCCTTCCTTGCGGCCTGTTGGACACCTCCTATGTCAGTCAGTTTTCTATCAGGGGCCTAGGATGTATGCTCAGCTCGTTTGTCACACTTGAATCTAGACGTTGCTGTGAAGGTGTTTTACAGCTGTGTTGACATCTGTGACTGATTGTTTTTCTGCAAAGACTGTGACCCTCAGTGATGGGGGAGGCCCTGTTAGGCCAACTGCAGGCCTTAGGGGTAAAGCTGAGGTCTCATGCTGGGGGTGGGGGTGGGGGCAGGGGTGGGAAAAATGCTGTTTCAAGATGGCAGCACCGACCTTTGCTGAAAGGCCCAGCTGCTGGCCTGTCCTACAGAGCCCCATAATTGTTTGAACTAGTTCCTTATGAGACTTTGTGTGTGTCTGTCTGTCTCTTTCTCTCCCTCCTCTCTCTCTCTCTCTCTCTCTCTCTCTCTCTCTCTCTCTCTCTCTCTCTCTTTCTGTCTGTCTTTTCTCTTCAGGTGCTTGCCACATATGCTCTGTGGCACACATGGTTACACACAAATAAATGTAACAAACAAACAAAAGTACTAAGGGAAAGACGTTCACTCCTTTTCTTTTTCTTTTTTTCCTTTTCTTTGTCTCTTCAGCCGTGGGAGAGCAGTGGCTCTCCCTTTTACCACTCACCTTTGTGACACATAAGGACACAACCTTAGGTGTCATCTTGGCAATAGGTCCCGGATCTGCTGCTAACCTTGAACTTGGATTTCCTAACCTCTAGAATTTAAGAACATATTTCTGTTGTGTAATCTATCAACTGTTTGGTCTCAGGCATTTTGTTACATCTGTGGGAATGGACCGAATAAGACGAGTGCTCCTGAGATTTCCGGGTTCACTTGATGGGCAGCTGCTGGACTAGTGCCAGGCTGTGAACTGCTTCTTGCTCTGTTGCCAGCATTATTCTGGGATTTGCCTCCCGAGTGGCCAGTCCATGGGTGTCTCCAGTTATTTCAAGTGGAAAACCTACCAGATGAGCCTGTAAAAGCCCACCCAGCTCAGGAGATAGTGCAGGGCAGGGGCAACCTGAGGGCCGTGCAGCCAACTCCTAGTGTCCCTCCTAGTGCAGCCTGTTCATCACAGTGAAGACCCGAGGACCACAGTGAAGACCCGAGGAC
>NC_022014.1:717656-719617 GCF_000317375.1 Microtus ochrogaster
CACAGTGAAGACCCGAGGACCACAGTGAAGACCCGAGGACTGTGCAGCCAACCCCCAGTGTCCCAGTGAAGTTAGACAGTTGACCGCAGTGAAAATTCACTTCAGAAGTTTCTGCCTTGCTCTGGGGAGCGTCTCATTTGTAAGGAAAGCCAAGACCTTCCTGGAATTTTCTTCTAAAGGCAGGGCACCTAACCTCTCCTGGGTGTTCTGGGATTGACAATCTTCATGCTTTCTCCCTTTAGTTACGGATACCGCCCTAGCATCCGGCTGACAGTTACTGGACACAGGTGGAGAATGGACACAGGGATGACTTTGCAAAGGACCTGGAAATGGCAAGGAAATTCCTTTTACTTTGTCTTTTTTTTTTGTTTTTTAAATGAAAAGGTCAAATGACTGACAAAATGTCCTCAGTGAGCTGTCATACTTAGGGTCTACAAAAAAATAAAAATAAAAAAGAGCACGCTTTGTCGATAAAATACAAGCTGTTTGAAAGATTTATGAGTCTAAAATCCTGCATAACCAGTCAGGATTCAAAGCAGCAGGAAGCCACTGTGATATTTTTAAAACAAGTATTTAGAAAAGTAATTGGGTGCCCTTCATGTGGAATTAGGAGGGGACCTGGTAAGGAGACACGCTGAGCCTACAAAGAGCAAAGGAAGAGTTTGCAGCAGAAGGAAGGGCACCCATTGGCAAGGGTAGCATTCTGGCATCGAGAGAGAAAGCACGAAGGCTGGCATATAAGACCTGCAGCCCTCGCACACTGGGCAGCAAAGAAGGTCAAGGCTGCTGGCCCTAGCGAGGCATAGCTCCTGCAGACAGTGGGCACTCCCCAGGTATCGTAGCTAACTGCTGAGCCCCCTGTTTAAACTCCGACCCCGTCTCCAACCGATTACATGCAAACAGGACAGAAAACACATGTTTCTGAGAACATTTTGGTTAAAATTAAAAATGTGGCAGTGTCTGTGCCAATAACTTACTTGAGAATATCCGAACCAGATGCCGCTAGCCCATAATTCCGCGTAATTTGCCAAAATTATGTATTTACTTTAATCCTAGAGTCGAAGTTAAAATATGCATGGTTTTTGTTATTTGTGATAAAAAACATCCATGGGATTTGAGCTAATGCTAGATAGAGCTGGAGAGAGTGGCTCGCCATCACCCCAAGGCACACAGCTGACCAGCGGCAGTCTCTGGAAAGCCCTGGAAAGTCGAGTTATCTGGTAAGTTAAGTAAGCAACGCTGGGCAGGACGTAACTCACGAAATGACAACCATGGGCTGAGACAGCGTGTCTACTGTGACAGAGTTTTAATTCCTGAGTGGCTCCTACTCATGGGCGCATTATCCTGTTTATGTGATGTCAAACATCTGGATGGAGATAGAAGAGGAATCCAGTCAGTTGTCTGGATTTCTCTCTCTGCAGAGAGAAGCTATCCAACAGTGGGGTGAGCTGCTCAGCAGAGGACCTCTGCTGCTGTGTTTAGATGTTCCACAGCAAGGCGGAAGAAGCTCACTGCCAGGCAGAGTGTGTGGCTCTGAAGCCAGACTCCTTGCTGCTGGCTGCAAAATGGCTGTTATAACAGCACCATGTACCCCGCTGATCTCAGGAGTTAGTGCAGGTACTTAGTGCTATAAATGTCGTTCTTTTTGGTTCTCCATGGTGTTTGGAACCAAGGGAGGGTTCTCCCAGTTAAACCCGTTAAATCCTTCTTCCTTTTGGCAAATGAGAGCATCAGTTGGTAAGAAATGTTTTATTATTTTTTTCTTTCTTGTGTCGGCGTACATAAACATAAAATTTTTTTATAAGAGAGATACTTTCTTTATTATTATTTTTTAAAGATTTATTTATTATGTACACAACAGTCTGCCTCCATGTATGCCCACGTGCCAGAAGAGGGCGCCAGATCTCATTACAGATGGTTGTGAGCCACCATGTGGTTGCTGGGAATTGAACTCAGGACCT
>NC_022014.1:719717-726408 GCF_000317375.1 Microtus ochrogaster
GTTGTGAGCCACCATGTGGTTGCTGGGAATTGAACTCAGGACCTCTGGAAGAGCAGCCAGTGCTCTTAACCACTGAGCCATCTCTCCAGCCCCAAAATTCTCTACTTTAAACACCTTCGAGGTGTGTGGTTTGATGGAAGTCAGTTCACCTCGTCACAACACTCGCCCTTCTCATTCCCCTATCCCCCCAGCCTGTCTGCATCAGAAAACTTAGAATAGGGATCTCTGAATAAAACTCTGAGGAGTGGGTGCCTGGGCTGTTTGAGTCTGGTCTTGTCCAAATCACAGCTCTGGACTCTCCCCCTGAGTGTCCTTTTGGAATTCCAGTCTGGCCTGGGCTAGCTCCATCCCACACAAGATCCCTCTAAGCCAAAGCCTGGCCTCACTAGCTCCTGGTTCTTTGGCACTTGGCCTCAGGACGTGCTTGGGGCTATGGGGGTGCATGACAAGGGATGGAGGTCAGGAAGTCGTGCCCGTCTTACTGGTGGAAGACCCTCCATTCCAGCCTGCTGTGCCATTCCACCAAGATGGATGCTTTTACTATATACAGTTCCGGGAGCACCAGGCACCGGAAAGTGTTCCGTGTTTCAAACACTTGCTTAGCGTGGTCCCTGTGTGAGAGATGTTGCCACTCGAGGTGGGGCTGATTGCAGGAGGCCTGGGTAGTCCTTCCTCTGTCCCTTGGACTGACTCCCCTGGGATTCTGCTCTTCATCTCTGATATGGAAAAGCAGAGGCACATGGGTTTCTGTAGGATAGGTGAGGCCTAAGAGATCGAGGACACAATTTTCCTCAGGAGCATGGCGGGAGGCGGTCAGAGGGAATCGGTATTCACTGTGGTACCTGTGGTCTCCGTTTACCTTTGGAAAACAAGCAGCCTAGTACTTGGTCCAGAGACACCAGTGATAAGTCTGTTAAGAAATGACGTCAGTCCTCAGTGACATTGGAGTGGGACAATCTTTCCTTGACTCCAGTAACCAACCGTGGCTGTTTCTGGCCTCCACTGGCAGGGAAGGGACAGCTTTGGATGCTTTGTAGATAGCACAAATGCTCCCGTGGTTTGCTGCTTCTTGTGCCCTGTCCCATTGCCTTAGAAATGACCGTGGGGCTTTCTGGCTTTCACACAATGACAAGGATCTTCGTGGAGAGTGTGCAGTGTCTATGCAGCCGAGCTGCCTGCGCGAAGGCTGCTTTGGAACGGACCATTTCTTTGAACTGACTTCCAAGGCGATTTGACTCTCACGGTAACACGGTAACTCCCAGAGCCGCCCTAGGAAGCATGAGATTTTTGCTCTGGTTTCTTTCAGTGCTTGCAATGTCTCTGTGGTTGTTGGTAGGGTGGACAAGGATGACTCTTGCTTGCTAAGAAGTTTAGATGGGGTTTGCTTTGGGGTACTTTGGTCTTTAGTAACTCTCTAAAAGAGAAATCCTCCCAGAAGGGTATAAATGTAACCAATGGAAGGACAGACTTGAAATCTGGGGGTCCTCATTGCAGCCTCAGCACCAGGCCAGCCCAAGAATGTGTGGGATGTCTTCCTGTGCCTGGCTTATTTCATTTAACATGGCATCCTTCTGGCTCATCTGAATTGCCAGAAATGACAGGACGATTCCATCAATTTTTATGGCTGGGCAGTATTCCAGCATCTCTGCACTTTCTCCACCCATCCCTATGTTGATAGACAGCTAGGTAGAGTCCACGTCTTGGCACCTTTAGACTCTGTTGCAGCAGACACAAAGACACCTTCCTGCTCATAGGTAGGAGCTGAAAGGTTGGTTTCAGAAGCAAAGGATGGAACTGTGGTTTGCAGAGGCTGGAAAGGGCCGAGGAGAAGGGAGACAGAGAGAGGCTGGATAATGGGGACAAAATTACAGTTTGGAGGAATATATTGTAGTGTCGCACAATGTGGTAGGGCAGCTAGAGTTATCAATAACTTACTGAATACTTCAGCAGAGCTAGGAGAAAAGATTCTGAATATTTCAAATATAAAGACACAATGTATTTGGGGAGACAGAGAGATAATGGCCCCAACTGGATGCCACACTTCACAGGAGTCAAGACATCATAGGATCCTTCATAAACATGTGAAATATGTTATTATCACTCCCTCCCTCCCTTTCCCAGGGAATAGAATCTAGGGCTTTGATGAGGGTGGTGATGGCGCAAGCCTTTAATCCCAGCACTCGGGAGGCAGAGGCAGGTGAGTCTCCGAGTTCAAGGCCAGCCTGGTCTAGAGAGAGAGAAAGGAGAGAGAGAGAGAGGAGTTAGTTCCAGGACAGCCTACACAGAGAAACCTTGTCTCGAAAAACCCAAGCAAACAAACAAACAAATAAAAAACAATCCAGGTCTTGCTTCGTGCACGCTAGGCAAGTGCATCCCAGTCCTATGTGTCAGCTGCGTGAAGAAAGGAACATGTATGTGGGTTAAACAGGCAGGAGGAGAACTGGAGCTATGACTCCTCTTGGTGCCAGCACGGCAGGCCATGCTGGGCTCCTTTGCTACTGGCAGGCCGAGTGGCCATGCACACCCTGAGCATTTGTACAGAGTGGGAATAAACAAGCTCTCTTCTCCTTCTGAGTCTCCAAGGGATGTGTGAAAGGCGAGTTGTCTGCCCAGCAGAGAGCAGCCACTAACTGCGCCTCTGGCGATTGCAGGAGCCACAGCCCGACTTGCTGTCAGTTGGTCAACAAGTTGGACTGAGCCCTTCTGTCTGTGGGGCCCTGTGGGTGCACAGGGAGACAGAGGAGGGGACATTTGCTCCCTGGAGGCTGTTTATTTCCGATGAGGAATTCTGTTGGCAACGAAGTTGGTTTGCTGATGGGAAAACACAAGAGTGTTTGGGCATGGTTGGGGTAGTCAGGTTTCTTATGGGTGGGGCTGCCTACCATGCTCGCACACTCGTGCTCACTCCTGCCCTGACACATGCACACACACACATACATGCATGTGAATATTCACAAGCGTGCAATCATGCATCCACTCACATGCACACACATGTGGACACACATGTACCGCGTGCTCTTCCTTCAAGCGGGCACATATAAACATTAGCATCCTAATTAGTGATTCACCCTGGCTCCCCCTCCCGCTGCCGCCTCGAGGAGGGACCTGTCACCTCCCCCATCTCTGCTTGGCTTTTGGCTTTGAGAAGAGAAGTCTCTTCTGTCTTCCTTTTGCTTTGACAACGAAAACTGCTGGTCCTCGAATTTCACCACTGGCCCGAAGCTCTTGCATGGCTCTCTTGGGCAGTGCCAGTTTGTTCGTGAAGTCATTGGAGATGAACTGTCTGGGTTCATGAGCCAACTCAGACAAACAGGCGGCGGGGGGGGGGGGGTGTCTGCAGCAAATTGCTTCTTCTTAAAATGATTTTCTGTGTATGGGAGGTGTTTTGCCTTCCAGTATGGCTGCAAACTACGTGAGTGCCTGCGCCCAGGGAGGTCTGAAGAAAGTTGCAAATGGTTACAAGCTGTCATGTGGGTCCTGGAAATAGAAAGTGGGTCCCACGGAAGAGCAGCCAGGGCTCTTAACCACTGGGTCATCTCTTCAGCCTCAAGTTACCTAACTCATGGAGGCTTAATTCCGTTGGCTGTAAAATTTGAATTAACTCACCATGGAGTGGAACTTGGGACTTAGCATCCTGTCAACATTGGTGCCTATTGATTGCCTGCTGGCCTTGGCCAGTCTCTGGAGTCTCTCGGCTCCCTTGGGCCTTCTTCCTTTTGCACTCGTTTGTCCCTGTTTTGTGCCCAGGGACAAATCTTCCCTGTGTGTGCACCACTAGGCACTGCCCATAGAACTGCTGGCTCCATCTGTTTGGAAGCGGTGCTGCTCACCTTCTGGAGCCTTCTACCTTGTAAGATGGAATTGGGTGTCTTCCGAACTTGCAGCACATGGTTCCTTAGCAACCTCCATAAACATAGGCTTAGGCACAGAAATGCCTTTGGTTGGAACTGCAAACATCCTAATTTCTTATAGCCCAGTGCCTTTTAAAAATTGTCCTGATCTCCTGGGCTTATTTCAAATGTGATGCAAATGTCCCGAGGGTCCTTGGGGAGGAGGAAAACCAACCTGGCAGCCCTGGGTGTGTGTGTTCCTAGTTTTAAGAATGAATCCATGCGTATATTAAGGAGTTTGGTTTGTTTGTTTCTAGAGAGAAGTTCCATTTTATCCACAGGTTTCAAAGTTTCTGTGGTTGACTGGCGCTATGGGAGCCTGTGGGAGTTGGCGGTCAGCTCATCACTGTGAGGAGCATGTGAGGGAGCTCGCCTTGTGGGCAGGAAGTGAGAGAGAGGTGGAGGAGACTCAGCCCCCAAAACGACCTGGTAATCCCAAATGTTCAAAGGCTGCACCTGTAACCCTTCCGCCCTCCAAGTGCTACCCAAGCTAGGGATTGTTGGGATGGATTTAGGCTAAGATGAAGTCAGCGGGCGTCACCTCTATGACGGCATCGGTGGTTTTATGAGAAAAGGAGAGAGTACATGTCCTTGGTCTCACCCTGCCAGGAGGCAGCACAAAGCGCTTGCCACATCCCCACACTCTGACTACTGCACTTTGTGGCCTCTGGGAACACGGGGAATTAATTTTCCTCATAAATTCCTAGTCTCAAGGACTCTGTTGCCACAACACCAAAGACAGCGAGGGTGTCCACGTGACCTGCTCTTTCTCCATGCCTCAGTTTCCTTCATTGCAAAACGGAGATTGTGACGGTGTCTGTCTGATAATATGTCTACACTAGTGTGCACATTCAACATAGGTAGAACTGTCTGTATGAAGTACAGAGTCACACTAGAATCCTAGGGAGGACAGTGGCAACTGTCACCAGTGCCTCAGTGACACAATATCTTGCTGCCTCAGTGGTCCCAGACAGGAAGGCTTTTCAGCTTCTTTTGAAAGCTCCTTGGGGAGATTCTAATGCTCACCAAGGCTGAAGCCTCTCTCTCTAGCCTGGCCTTTGATTGGCAGCGAATCTTCCCTCCTCCAGTGAGCAGTGGGGCTCATCTGGTCCTGCTGTGGATGGAGAAGTGGCTCAGAGCAGTGCCCTGTGCTGTCTCCAGGCCTCTTCGGGTGCCAGAGTTGGCTCAGGAGCTCAGACAAACAACAGATACTGGCATTTGATACCTGGAGATAAAAAATTTAGCATATGAATTTTTGCTTGCATGTCTGTCTGTGCACCATGTACACACCTGGGGCCTGTGGAGGTCAGAAGAGGGAGCCAGGTCCCCTGGAGATGGACTTCCAGATGGTTTTGAGCCTCCATGTGGGTGCTGGGAATTGAACTGAGTTCTCTGGAAGAGCATTTAAGTTCTCTTAACCACTGAGCAGTTCTCCAGCGCCGACATCTGGAGGCTTCATTCAGGGGTCTGCTATGGGCCTTGGGAATTCAGGCTTTTATATCTCACCTTTCCTTTTTCTGTCTCATTTTTTACAGAGCTGGGGCTGAACCCTGTATGTGCTAACCAAGCATTCTGGCACCTCTCTATATTCCTAGCCTCTGCTTTTAAAGTTTTGGAAAAAATTTAATGGACATTCAACTGTACATATTTATGGACACAGTGTGGTATACACATATGCTGTGCACTGCCCCTCGGATCATGGTAGCTACGTATACAACACTTTAAACGTTAACCATATCAATACAAAGGTGCTGAGCACACTGGCCATCTAGTAGCTATTCTGAAAGATCCAATTACTTGTTGCCAAGTCTGGTTACTTTGCCGTGAGACTGGACAGTAGAAGTGATTCCTCCTCTCTGCCTGCACCCCGTACGCCTTAACCACCCTCTCTGCCCCTCTTCCCAGGCTCTGCTAACCACAATTCTATTCTTCTACTATGACATCAGCTTTGTTTGAGCCTCCACATACGAGTGAGATCATGCGGTGTCAGCCTTTCTGGGCCTGACTTTCTTCACTTAGCATAATGTCCTTGGGTTCCAGCTATATTGCCGCAAATGACAGGATGTTAGGAATCTAGAAATTTCGAGAGTTCCCAGGACAGCAGATAGAGCAGCCACTGCCAGTTACAGCTCCTTCCGACTCTCAGAGCCTCAGTTTCCTTAGCTGTAAGATGGGGATATGGTGGCACAAGCCTCTAACCCCGGCACAGGATAGGCTGAGGCAGTAGGATTGCCTGCCACAAGTTCAAGGTTAGCCTAGGCTACATAGTGGGACTTTATCTCCTCCAAACCAAAGAACATAACCACCACCACGAACAAAATGAACCAAGCTGGGGTTGCAGTGGATCATAATGGTGTATCTTTGTGTTGTGAGAACCTGGTAGATTATAGAAGAGGCCTCTGTCTTATGCACAGCTGCTGGGGCTGCAGAGCTATCAAGGTGGACGTGGGACCAGCACTAGCGGATAACCCAGCAACCCCACACCGACTATCTCAGGCTGGCAGTTTGTCTTGGCTGCACTAGGTGGGTCTGGGGTCCTCTTGGCCATGACTTGACCAGCCATCTTCAGGTCCCAGCAGGAGTGAGCAAACTTGGCTGAGTGGCCTGAGCTCTCACCCAGGGAGTATTTCTCTAGCGTCTGAGTTTCTTTTGCTGCAGCAGTGATGAGCACACAGTGTTTTAGAACTACTATGATTATCTCATGGCTGTGTAGCTTAGAGGTCCAACATGAGTTTGCTTGGGCTAAAATCGAGGTGCTGGAGGCTGAATTCTTTTTTTTTATTTATTTATTTTAAATATTT